>NC_074726.1:22885324-22980324 GCF_947242115.1 Biomphalaria glabrata | reverse complement strand
CACAAACTCTCCACTACACACAATGTGTTGAACGACACACAAACTCTCCCCTAGACACAATGTGTTGAACGACACACAAACTCTCCCCTAGACACAATGTGTTGAACGACACACAAACTCTCCTCTAGACACAATGTGTTGAACGACACACAAACTCTCCTCTAGACACACGTGTTGAACGACACACAAACTCTCCTCTACACACAATGTGTTGAACGACACACAAACTCTCCTCTAAACACACGTGTTGAACGACACACAAACTCTCCTCTACACACAATGTGTTGAACGACACACAAACTCTCCTCTAAACACACGTGTTGAACGACACACAAACTCTCCTCTAGACACACTTGTTGAACGACACACAAACTTTCCTCTAGACACACGTGTTGGACGACACACAAAGTCTCCTCTAGACACACGTGTTGAACGACACACAGTCCGTGAAAGAAGAAAAAAAATGAAATTTAATCTCCAGCTTCCAAGAGAAAGGTTTTAAGGAATCAATAGGAAGAAAGTTAATTTCACAGTCAACACGCTGCCAGCGAGCTACCACAGCATCAACACAAGACACAACAGAAATAAAAAAGTGCATCTTTCTATTTTTTAAAATCATTATGTATCATTCTATGCAAAATGTTCTTCTGGTCCTTCTAAATCGGAGACTATGCGAAGACGACAAATCAACTTTGTCTTACGAAAAGATAAACTTTTTTTTTAAAGAGTTGTCAATATGTAATTGTAAATCATATATTTTTTTTTAAATGACATAGAGGTTGTTCTTTTAACGATCTTTAAGAATCTTCTTTCTAGAACTCAATGTTATACTTTTTTTTCTTCATTTTTTAAAATACTATAACTAGCCTTCAAAATAAATGATGAATTGGGAGGGGGGGGGGGGGGTACCAATGTAATGTAAAAAAAAAGTTTTCCCTTTGCGATCTATAGGGGAGATGATGTAAAGGTCCTCTGTTTCTATGGCCGACGGGATCCCTCGGTTCGGAGGCCAAGTGACTTACCCCTCAGCCACCTCGCCACTAGAGGTCTCTGGTTCGAACCCTGTATATTGACCAGCTCTCACACTAATGGTTCTGAACGTAGGTTATGTAGAGAACTAAACATTAATTAGACTAATTAAACTACAACGTTCATTATTAAGTCGAAACCTTTTCAGAGCAGCGGTGTATTATTGGAGTCCTCACCACTTCACATATATCACTTTCCATCCTCCCATAGATAGAATCCTCTTTTTTTCTTTTTTGCGTTTTACAAATGATGTCTTGAAATTTCACAATGCCCAATGACCTATGAACATTTCGCCCGCCTTCAATCTTAACTCGCCAACAAACTGACAAAACTAAATCTACTTTTGTATTTCGTAAACAACAGAATTAATTTTTAATGCAGGGAGTCTCACACTGAGAGACAATAAAGTCATCCCCATTGTTGTTTCTACTAAATCTCCTTGGGAATACCTAATGAGACTTCACCTAGTTTGATTTAGGTCCTTTTGTTCACAGTCTTTGTAAAACATTAAAATAAATCTCAAGCTAATAACTGATATTTAATAAAACACAACAAAAAAATGTATTAATAAAAAAAAAAGGGAACGTAATTTTATTCCTTTCAGTTTTCCCAGGAGAAGGTAACCCGAGTTGCGTTCTCCTTTGTTCCTTGTGTATGTGTGTGTCTTTGAGTGAAGCGGTTTAGTCTGTGCTTGTGTGATTGCGCTATAAAAAAAAAATTGTTGCTCTTCCACAAGTAGGGCCCTACAGATAGGAGACTGAATGTGGACACCAACTCCAATGTGCCATTTTTTACCATCAACAAATGCTTTCCACTACAATCCGTTGATTTACTTGAAGTCACATTTTAGCACTACGCAAAGGATTTTAAAGGGGATTTTACAACGTGAAACAAATACGCTTATTATTTTTGTGGCTTTCATGTAGAGTATGTACAGTATATATTAAAATACTAGTCTCTTCCACGTTACTAGCATTTGTTACAATACTATATGCAGTCTGTCACAGCAGTAAAGTTCCCCTTTCAGACCTTGTGGTTTATATGGCAGATGATGTAAAGATCATCTTTTTCTCTGGCCCACGGGTTCATTTGGCCAGCAAATCGACCAACCACCTAATGTCGGGTACCCATTAGAGCTGAGTAGACTCAGAGGCTCCCAAAGATTCCGAAATTTAAAAATTCCAGTTTATGCCAGGATTCGAACCCAGGATCCCCGGCTCGGAAGCCAAGCGTTTTACCGCTCAACCACCGTAGTAGTCTACCTATTTGTCACAATCCTACAATCTGTCACAGCAGTAGTCTACCTATTCTTTACAATCCTACAATCTGTCACAGTAGTAGTCTACCTATTCTTTACAATACTACAATCTGTCACAGTAGTAGTCTACCTATTCTTTACAATACTACAATCTGTCACAGTAGTAGTCTACCTATTCTTTACAATACTACAATCTGTCACAGTAGTAGTCTACCTATTCTTTACAATACTACAATCTGTCACAGTAGTAGTCTACCTATTCTTTACAATACTACAATCTGTCACAGTAGTAGTCTACCTATTCTTTACAATACTACAATCTGTCACAGTAGTAGTCTACCTATTCTTTACAATACTACAATCTGTCACCGCAGTAGAATGCATACCTGTCACAATATTACAATATGTCTCATCACTGGTGTCTGTAACAACTCTGTATTCTGCCACATCACTCGGATCTGTTACTGCATCGGTTTGACATATCTATGACACTACCAGTATTATGTCACCGAACGAGTAATTTTCAGTTACATAAGTAATTATGACATCGATATTTCATTAGTTTTAACAGTTAATTTTTAATTTCTTATATTTCATTTATGTATTTCTTATATACATTATACTCTTTAATTATCCATTAAAATTATGGGAAGTGTAAAGTCCGGTGGTTTAATTAAGGCTGAAATAACATTCATCGCAGCTCGTATATATTAATGCATTTATCATTCAGGACCAGCTTTAGACACAAGCAAACTAAGCAGCCGCCTAGGGCCTCCAATTGGTGGGGGCCTCGTACAGGACCAGCCTTAGACTCAAGCAAACTAAGCAGCCGCCTAGGTCCTCCAATTGGTGGGGGCCTCGTTCAGGACCAGCTTTAGACCCAAGCAAACTAAGCAGCCGCCTAGGTCCTCCAATTGGTGGGGGCCTCGTACAGGACCAGCCTTAGACCCAAGCAAACTAAGCAGCCGCCTAGGTCCTCCAATTGGTGGGGGCCTCGTACAGGACCAGCCTTAGACCCAAGCAAACTAAGCAGCCGCCTAGGTCCTCCAATTGGTGGGGGCCTCGTACAGGACCAGCCTTAGACCCAAGCAAACTAAGCAGCCGCCTAGGTCCTCCAATTGGTGGGGGCCTCGTACAGGACCAGCCTTAGACTCAAGCAAACTAAGCAGCCGCCTAGGTCCTCCAATTGGTGGGGGCCTAGTTCAGGACCAGCTTTAGACCCAAGCAAACTAAGCAGCCGCCTAGGTCCTCCAATTGGTGGGGGCCTCGTACAGGACCAGCCTTAGACCCAAGCAAACTAAGCAGCCGCCTAGGTCCTCCAATTGGTGGGGGCCTCGTTCAGGACCAGCCTTAGACCCAAGCAAACTAAGCAGCCGCCTAGGTCCTCCAATTGGTGGGGGCCTCGTTCAGGACTAACACTAAAAATCTTTAGAGAAAACTAAAATTGTGAACCTTGAATCAGATCTCAATCCTAGTAGAGCACTATGACTTTTTGTTTACTAGTCAACCTCTGTTCCCACTACGGACCTTGCGATATATAAATTTTTGATTATTGATCGATTTTGATATAGACGGGCAGGTTTTTGATAAATTTGATAATTATTATTTTTTGGATGTTTCTTTGCTTAGGGCCTCCAATTATCCAAGGCCGTCCCTGAATTTATGTAGTAGCATTGATTCGGTTGTTATTAAGTTAATCTTCCAAGTAAGCCAGTGATATCTAAGCTACGGAACGCGGTTCATAAACACTAAGCAGTACGTTCCAACTGTATAATCAAATCCCTGTTGCGCCAACAAGTCTGTTGGCCTTCCAACCACACCAGGACTCTGGTGACGCCCCTGACATCAGGTTCTTAATAGGAAATATATCGAGCATCGACTTCCCTTGTTTACCCGACACTCAGTTGACGCCCAGTGTTGAGAAGCTCCGCTGGGGTTCTAAAATTCTGATACGGCACATACACTCAATATAAAATATATGTACATGGCAAATATACTATCTAAACATATAGCGACAGACTTTCGTTTGCATTAAAATATTTGACAACGTCTTTGATCTATGGCAGTGATGCCCAGCCTAATTCGACCTGCGGGCCAAAATATTTTTCGGGCATTCATGTCGCGGGCCACATGACCGAAAAATGTACAAAATAGAAAAAGCAATTGGCCTGAAATTTTATTATTAGAACTTGTGGATCTAGTACTTACATTCATTCATAGGATATCTGAAAGTTATCTCATTTTGTGTGTGTGTGAGTGCTATGTGAGGACGTTTCGACGGGCCGGATGAAACCACGTCGCTGTCCGGATGTGGCCTGCGGGCGTATTTTGTACATCACTGATCTATAGAAAAGAGTCGTGGCGAAAGGGGGGGGGAGGAGGATCACAAACAAGACTAGTTCGAGACTCAACAGAGCAGAAGGGCTTTTTTTTTTGTATGTATCTTGAATAGTATTTGAGGATTTTTGGCATGCTTCGGGCGTGGCCTCTGGCTCCCATACAGACAAGAAAGATGCATTCTCTCGCTAGAGTCACTAAATATATGTAATATGTACCACTATTTTTTCTGACTCCTTGCAGAGGCGTAATTTGGTCTGGGTCGGACCTCTACAATTCCAGAACCGTCACTTCCTCCTCTCATCCGTGGTTCTATTCAACTGTGGGAAGAATAAACAAACAACAGCCTTTTTTTTTTTCTCCTCCTTTTGCGCAGTCATAAGATGGCGGCCAAATGTGTGAACCACGTGACGGCGCTCAGCCAATGGGAGGAAGTGTGTGATGCACAGCTATCATTGACAGTGCTTGAGGATTTTGCGGCACACCTGCTGACCTTAGTACATTTTGGTCCACTGTTTGATATAAGTACTGTAAAAGAGAGAGGGGGGGGGGATCGGTATATATATAAGAAGCAATACGCGATGGGTATAAGCTTTATACGTACTACTAGTGTACTATATTTTGTCGATAAGATAAAAATGGAAATAGATTAAAAGTGTGAAAACTGTTGCTTAAATATAATCAAGTAGTAAATGTTTAACTTTTAAATTGAAGAGTTTGAGCTCAAATCCTAATGGATTTGTATTTCTTTCGGTATCATAAGCTAGACGGCTGAATGGGGTTGTTCCGTATTTTTTAAACGTCCCGTGGTAGTCTTGTTTACATTAACTCTTTCTCTCCGCAATTATTTTACGCGTTCCGGTGGAATTATTTATTTCCCTATAACCTTTTTTGTCTGCAATCAGGAAATGTTATATAAGGTATATAGTTATAGAAGAATGCATGCTCTTTTTATATAACATAAATTAAGGTTTATAAAACCAAAAATTAATTTAGTTTAATGGGGTCAAATCAACGTTGGTATCGTCAGTTAGGAGTGAAAGAGTTAATAGTCTCATTGGGTTCGTTGAAATTTGAATATTAAAATATTGGGCATTTGCCGTTTCTTTGGGCACATGGGCTGCTTGGAGAAAGGACAACTACCATGTGGGGGGACATCTTTCGACCACAACTAATGCCCTAACTCTTGTGTCACTGCAGGGCCGGTCCTAACAATTGCGGGGCCCTATGCGAAACTGATTGCGCGGGGCCTAGTCTGTGTGGGAATAAGGATAATAAGTGAAAATTAAAGATTTTGTATTAGAAAAAAAAATCGACTTTGCATTTCATTCATTTTTACTAAATACAAAATTGCGATCAATTTAACTATACTTTACGAACCTTGCATATCACACACTAAAACAATAACTACATTCATTAAGATTAAGTAATACTCGGGAAAGAAACAATGATGTAATTGTTTCGTAAGTTTGTTGTTTGTGAAGCTCTACTTTCACACTCGAAGCAGCGCGCTTTCGTCCATGCTTTTTTTTTTTTGGCGGAGTTTTGGTAAATTTTTAACTTCGGGATATTTAGGGCGCCTCTGGGTCCAACCAGCTCTAATTGGTACCGGTCATTAGTTAGGGAAAAAGTAAAGTCGGTTGGTCATTGTGCTGGCCACACGACACCCTTGTTAACCGTTAGCCATAGAAACAGACAACCTTTACGTCATCTGTCCTTTAGATCGCAAGTTCTGAAAGTGGAAAGTACCGTAGAATAAGTTTATGGTGTTGTCTTCATGCACTCTGCAGATTTAACTCAGCCCTAGTGGGGATTCGACCTCGGGCCCCCTGGGTAGGTTGCTAAGTTTTTTATACCACTCAGCAATACACATCTCTTGACACATACATGTCATCTGTTCTCTATTCTATGATTTTTTTTATTTCCACCTGCCATTCAAACAATGCTTGGCTGGTTCGAAGTAAACCGTGAAACTAATTACTTAGCTGAGTTTAAATCTCTAATTAGTCTGAACTAGGATACATTATGGGTGGATAAGTGTAAGATTTAATTCTGTTTGGAGAAAATAAAATGGTTAGTAATTTAGAAGAAATAGTGATTACTGTTCGACATAATGACAAATGTACCTTCTCCTTTATATAGCTCGAGCTTATTATCAGGAGCGGATTGGGTGTCAAAATCGGCCAAGGCATTTCTATACCATCCGGCCCACACATTGTATATCATATGAAGGGCATCCAATTATAGTTCTACCTGTCCTCAAAATCATTAGGTTATTTTCTAATGTATCGATAACTGTACGCATGGCTACAGTGTACTCTATATCTTTATAAGCGATACAAGCCTAATGTTGCTTTTTGATCGCCAAGTGTGTAGGTCCTAAAAGGATGGAGTCTAAAAGTAGCACCGTTTACTGGTGTAGGCTACCACATTGTTTGGGGAAATGTGTTAGATTAGGTCTAAATTAGTAGTCTGTTTACTTTTTGTTTAAGCACGACGCTCAAAGGGTCACTTTCGTCGGAGAATATTATACAACCCTCATATTTGCGGTCCTTTCTGTGGCCCTGCGGGCCCAATTGAGTACCGGCCCACCGGGCTTTTGCCCGAATGCCCATTTAATCAGTCCGCCCCTGTTTATTATAGTATAGTAGTAAAGTTTAAAAAATAAATATTATCAGACAATAACATATTGCCTTAGAATGTACATTAACGACACAATAAAGAGTTGCCCCAGAATGGATAATAACAAGACAATAATGCATTGCTCCAGAGTATCCAATAACAACGGACTATGACGTAATGTAAGGGCCGGATTTAAGGGAAGGAATGCTGGGCTACAGCCTCGAGGCCTCCACAAGAAATGGGCCTCCATACTATTGATACAAATATATCCGAATTTCGACGGGGCATATTTTTTTTTCAACTTTTTTTTCTTCACATTTCTACGGCTGGGCAGAATGTCGTGATAAAGAAGTGTTCCCTGTAGCATGCTCAGTCAATATACAGCTCAGGGTTTACGGCAATGTGTCTACCGAGGGCCTTACGGTCCCTTATCCTCCACAAAACTAAAAAATATACACTTTTTAAAACTAAAATATGCATATGAATTTTTTTTTAAGAAATGTGAGATGACATTTTCCTTATGCTAAATCATAGCCTGCTTTTAGATATAGGTATTTTCATTCATATATGGGGATCTTTATTAAAGCTTTCGAAAAATTGTACGGGCCTCTACAAAAATCCTGCACCGGTGTCTCCACATACTTAAATCCGGCCCTGGGAATGTACAATAACAAAACAATAAAGAGTTGCCCCAGAATATAAAATAACAAGACAACAACGTATTGCCCAATAAAAAAACAAGACAATATTATATTGCCCTAGAATAAATAATACACACCAATGGAAATGTTTTTGTTGCTGTCCCGACGTTCAAATCTGAGGCAGTTTCTCTGGAAAGGATTTACCCAGTAAAGGGAAAACACATGGTACTAGCAGAGACACCCGTCCTGGGCAGAGCAAGCATTTCCCGTGATAGTCTTCCCGAGAAGAAACGTGCTTCCCGCACATGTGTGCATCTGATTAGGGAACCTTTTTTTTCTCTGCCATTCTTCCCTAGTTTCGTGTCCACACTGCTCAGATGTAGATACTGCATTGGAATTATTTTTTTAAAACATATCTTCTGTTCCTTTGCAATGTCAACTTATAAATAAAAAAAGATTTTTTTTTCTTTGTATTGTGTGATATTAGTTTGTCTTACGTTTCTGTGCTAGTGACTTAATGTTGTGTCTATCTGTACTTCTAAGCTAGCCTCTAATTTGTTGTTTATTTTTAATTTGTTGTTTATTTGTCTTTTAGGCTAGCTTGTTACTTTGGCAACTATTTGTCTTTTAGTCTAGCTTGTTACTTTGGCAACTATTTGTCTTTTAGTCTAGCTTGTTACTTTGGCAACTATTTGTCTTTTAGTCTAGCTTGTTACTTTGGCAACTATTTGTCTTTTAGTCTAGCTTGTTACTTTGGCAACTATTTGTCTTTTAGTCTAGCTTGTTACTTTGGCAACTATTTGTCTTTTAGGCTAGCGTGTTACTTTGGTAACTATTTGTCTTTTAGTCTAGCTTGTTACTTTGGCAACTATTTGTCTTTTAGGCTAGCTTGTTACTTTGGCAACTATTTGTCTTTTAGTCTAGCTTGTTACTTTGGCAACTATTTGTCTTTTAGGCTAGCGTGTTACTTTGGTAACTATTTGTCTTTTAGTCTAGCTTGTTACTTTGGCAACTATTTGTCTTTTAGGCTAGCGTGTTACTTTGGCAACTATTTGTCTTTTAGTCTAGCTTGTTACTTTGGCAACTATTTGTCTTTTAGGCTAGCGTGTTACTTTGGCAACTATTTGTCTTTTAGGCTAGCTTGTTACTTTGGCAACTATTTGTCTTTTAGTCTAGCTTGTTACTTTGGCAACTATTTGTCTTTTAGTCTAGCTTGTTACTTTGGCAACTATTTGTCTTTTAGTCTAGCTTGTTACTTTGGCAACTATTTGTCTTTTAGGCTAGCTTGTTACTTTGGCAACTATTTGTCTTTTAGGCTAGCTTGTTACTTTGGCAACTATTTGTCTTTTAGTCTAGCTTGTTACTTTGGCAACTATTTGTCTTTTAGGCTAGCTTGTTACTTTGGCAACTATTTGTCTTTTAGGCTAGCTTGTTACTTTGGCAACTATTTGTCTTTTAGGCTAGCGTGTTAATTTAAGTGCCGTTTATCTTTTATGCTAGCTTGTTAGTTTGTCCTCTATTTGTACTTCAATGCTAGCTTGTTAATACGGTCTCTATTTGTACATGCTAGCCTCTTGATTTGGTCCCTATTGGTTCAGTAGTTACGCTGATGTTGTCAATTGTAGTCAAACTGAATTTCCATTTGATTAAATCAATAAAATTATCTTATCTTATCTTCGACTAAGCTAGACTCATAATTTGAGCTATATTTGTATTTCTATGATGGTCTCTCAATGAGGTTTCTATTAGTCTATACTAGCCTGTATATTTGGTCCCTATTTCAAACTAGTTTCACTTCTATGCTAGCCTCTCTATTTGTACTTCTGTGGTTAGCCTCCTTATGTTGTCTCTATTTATGGCCTCTTAAATTGGTCTCAATTTGTCTCTGCTAACCTCTAAATTTGGTTCCTATTTGTGCTTCTATACAAGCCTTCTAACTTGGGTCTCTGTTAGTATTTCTATGCTAGTGTATTAGTTTCAGAACTAAGTGGGTCATGTCTGGACTATTTTGTTCAATACAAGACCCACCTGCGAGTGTTAATTTGTTGTATTCTAATATTAGTTATTGTTGATTGCGTTTTGACCAGCTAGACTTTCATTTAAAATATAAGTTAAAAACTAATAGCGTCCATTTAATTGTCTTCATACCACTAATAACTTCCGTGATGCAGTTTATATCATTACTTAGGAACATCCAAAAAACACAAAAAAAAACGGAAAAATAGGAGCTCATGTTACATAGGAGTTTAGCGCTCTATTTTTTGTTTTACTGTATTAACCTTAAAACCTAGAAAAACATATCTCTGTTTGGCGTAGATGAGTGTTTATTTCTGTGTAGGTCTATGCTCTTATTTTGCGCATAGCGGTGTTGGGTGACTGGAGTGAGATGAACGGCTTCTTCTGTAATTACTCTTGCAAGTCTCTCGTGTCCGTCGTTAAGTTCTAGCGTTTTGTTTCGTTTGAAATTACAATCCTTCTTTTTTTGTTTTTTTTCCTATTTTAACTTCTAATGTTTCAAAGTACCATTAGTCTTGCTAATTACAAGCAATTTAAGATTTCGCGTGCACATATCCATATACGAACTAACCATATGTTTACGCATATATCCAAACAAACATACGCATGCTTCTTCACATGCGAACACAGTCACATGGGGGGGGGTAGACGCAGTGGCTGAGTGGTTAAGCGCTTGGCTTCCTAACCTGGGGTCCTGGGTTTGAAACTCGGTGAAGACTGGGATTTTGAATTTCGGGATTCTTAGGACGACCCTGAGTCCACAGTCACATTGGGGGGGGGGGGGGGGGGGCGTTGGCTGATTGGTTTAGCCTTGGAGTACGAACCTGGGGTCCTGGGTTCGAATCTCGGTGAAGACTTGGATTTTGTATTTCGGAATTTTTAGGGCGTCCCTAAGTCCACCCAACTCTAATGGGTATCTGACTTTAGTTGAGGAAAGTAAAGGCGGTTGGTCGTTGTGCTGGCCACATGACACCCTGCTCGTTAACTGTTGGCCAAAGAAACAGATGACATAAGCATATAGAAATTTACAAATAGACATACCTACACACACATATATATAATTCAAAGAGATTGCGAGAAAGATGCTTCAAAGAATTATGACCAGGAACATTGTTTATGATCCTTTTGTAACTATATATTCTGTAAATTGATCTTATGTAACTTCTGTAGCGCTGTCTCAGTGGTTGGCTGATTTCTATGGTTTCTGCAAGAAAACCCCCATTCATATATATAGCATAGATAGGGAATGTGTATTTCTTCTGGAGTCTTGTTCATTTCTGCTGAGATACTCCATCCGCATTAATGGGAAAGAAAAAATAGCTCTCAATCTTGAATACAAATAACAGACAGACAGACAGACAAACAGATAGATAGATAGATAGATAGATAGATAGATAGATAGATAGATAGATAGATAGATAGATAGATAGATAGATAGATAGATAGATAGATAGATAGATAGAAAAAAACTTGTTTAAATCAAAGCATATCGTTAATTCCTCTCATTAAAAATTACTGTGTTTATCTCCCTTTCTGATATATAAAACAAAATTAATTAATTAGTAGTAAATGATTTATTAATTGGTTAATTTTAGGATTGAGTCGTGTATTGTTATCGAATCGACTATGAATAATTATGTCAAATTTTGACTTGATCCGAGGATTGGAGCAGAATGAAAAACATGTCAAAACGTAATAAGGGGACTAAATCTATAGAAATATATACATCTCTCATTAAGTAGCATTTAATCTCCTTATTTCTGAATCAAACAAAATAAATAATCACCAACAATTAATTAACAAATACTTAATTTTTTTTTAAATTCATGTCTTGTCAGATTTAATGAATAATTGTGTAAAGTTTAAACTTGATCCGAAAATGGGAAATGGGAGAAAAAACATGTTCAAACCTATTACCAGACAGACAGACAGACAGACAGAGTGTGTTGATCTAAACTTTGTAAAAAAAAAAAAAGAAAACTGGCCATGTAATTTTCTCATACCCAACGTGAGAATTAATTACCCGCACTTTGTTCCTGTGTGATGGTCAAATGGACAGCAGGACATTTCCCGCTGATTGGCTCCGTGATTTACTGTCCTGTATTCACTTTCAAACAAATTAAAGCTGTCGTGAGATAGTTTATGTCTTTGTGATTGGCAGACTTCTCATCCAACTAAACCGAGCACCGAATACAATAAATATGTGGTACATCTTCAACGGTTTTTCTTTTTAAAAATCCAGGGAAGATAATACATATAAGTAATCTGTAGAATAATGTTCAAAATTTCAGCCTTATTTTTATGTCAAAGAGTAAATACTTATTTAAGATTGTATTTAAAAAATATTAAAGAAAAATAAATTGAACATAACAGGAGAACTAACTAGATCAACCGTTCATTCGTATGTATAATATATAAAATAAAACTATATAATAAATGACCCCTTTTGGGTTGACTATATGGAATTAACCATAAGAAACTACCATACCATAAATAATGTTTGTATATATTTCACAATAGAAGAGATTACACCATTGGTATAGCGCAATACGAATGACATAATTATTAAGGTTAACATTGTTCAGAAACTGTCCAAACTTGACGATCACTGGGTTGTCCATTGTCCTCTGTTGTAGACACATGTACGTACACATTGTCCTCTGTTGTAGACACATGTACGTACACATTGTCCTCTGTTGTAGACACATGTACGTACACAAAGTCCTTGATATTGGGATTCTTTCCAAAGGATCTGTCTTTATTTCCCATGAAGGCCCAAATGTTTCCAAGAAACACATATAATATATATATATAAAAACCTAAAAAAAAAAACAGTGGTTTGAAAACAGAATCCTGATTAAGATCGAATCCTCAGAGTTCAATATGACGTTATGAAATCAGAACTGCAAGGTTTTGTTGAGATCTGTGGAAGGTAATTTGTCTCCTGAGAGACAGAGACAGAGAGAGAGAGACAGAGAGAGAGAGAGAGAGAGAGAGAGAGAGAGAGAGAGAGAGAGAAGAGGACATGAATAGGAAAGGAAAATCTGCAGTTGGTTTCAGATAACAAAGGGAAATGAAAGATAGCAGGGGGGGGGGGGCGTACGGTGCTATAAATAAGGGCGTTCATTTACAGTATCTTATAATAAGTCTAGGTGAACTTGTTTTTAAAGATCGATTACCGTTATTGCATCGTCGATTCCATATTTTCATTTTTTTTTCGGTTTTTTAGTTTTGATGCCTCTCGTCTGCCCTGGTCAGAGGGAAGGTGAGAATGGCAAACTGATCACGTGTTATGTGCTCTGAATGTCTTCTCGATGGTCCAGGCTTAAAAACAAAACCACCGACCTCCCCTGCATGAGATATGAACTGCCGACCTTCCCTGCAGGAGATATGGACTGCCGACCTGCACTGCAGGAGATATAGACCGCCGACCTCCCATGCAGGAGATATGGACTGCCGACCTGCACTGCAGGAGATATGAACTGCCGACCTGCACTGCAGGAGATATAGACCGCCGACCTCCCATGCAGGAGATATGGACTGCCGACCTGCACTGCAGGAGATATGGACTGCCGACCTGCACTGCAGGAGATATAGACCGCCGACCTCCCATGCAGGAGATATGGACTGCCGACCTGCACTGCAGGAGATATAGACCGCCGACCTCCCATGCAGGAGATATGAACTGCCGACCTGCACTGCAGGAGATATAGACCGCCGACCTGCACTGCAGGAGATATGGACTGCCGACCTGCACTGCAGGAGATATAGACCGCCGACCTCCCATGCAGGAGATATGAACTGCCGACCTGCACTGCAGGAGATATGGACTGCCGACCTGCACTGCAGGAGATATGGACTGCCGACCTGCACTGCAGGAGATATAGACCGCCGACCTCCCATGCAGGAGATATGGACTGCCGACCTGCACTGCAGGAGATATAGACCGCCGACCTCCCATGCAGGAGATATGGACTGCCGACCTGCACTGCAGGAGATATAGACCGCCGACCTCCCATGCAGGAGATATGGACTGCCGACCTGCACTGCAGGAGATATAGACCGCCGACCTGCACTGCAGGAGATATGAACTGCCGACCTGCACTGCAGGAGATATGGACTGCCGACCTCCCATGCAGGAGATATGGACTGCCGACCTGCACTGCAGGAGATATGGACTGCCGACCTGCACTGCAGGAGATATAGACCGCCGACCTCCCATGCAGGAGATATGAACTGCCGACCTGCACTGCAGGAGATATAGACCGCCGACCTCCCATGCAGGAGATATGGACTGCCGACCTGCACTGCAGGAGATATGAACGGCCGACCTGCACTGCAGGAGATATAGACCGCCGACCTCCCATGCAGGAGATATGGACTGCCGACCTGCACTGCAGGAGATATGGACTGCCGACCTGCACTGCAGGAGATATAGACCGCCGACCTCCCATGCAGGAGATATGGACTGCCGACCTGCACTGCAGGAGATATGAACTGCCGACCTGCACTGCAGGAGATATAGACCGCCGACCTCCCATGCAGGAGATATGAACTGCCGACCTCCCATGCAGGAGATATGGACTGCCGACCTCCCATGCAGGAGATATGGACTGCCGACCTGCACTGCAGGAGATATGAACTGCCGACCTGCACTGCAGGAGATATAGACCGCCGACCTCCCATGCAGGAGATATGAACTGCCGACCTCCCATGCAGGAGATATGGACTGCCGACCTCCCATGCAGGAGATATGGACTGCCGACCTGCACTGCAGGAGATATAGACCGCCGACCTCCCATGCAGGAGATATGAACTGCCGACCTGCACTGCAGGAGATATAGACCGCCGACCTCCCATGCAGGAGATATGGACTGCCGACCTGCACTGCAGGAGATATGAACTGCCGACCTGCACTGCAGGAGATATAGACCGCCGACCTCCCATGCAGGAGATATGGACTGCCGACCTGCACTGCAGGAGATATAGACCGCCGACCTCCCATGCAGGAGATATGGACTGCCGACCTGCACTGCAGGAGATATGAACTGCCGACCTGCACTGCAGGAGATATAGACCGCCGACCTCCCATGCAGGAGATATGAACTGCCGACCTGCACTGCAGGAGATATAGACCGCCGACCTCCCATGCAGGAGATATGAACTGCCGACCTGCACTGCAGGAGATATGGACTGCCGACCTGCACTGCAGGAGATATAGACCGCCGACCTCCCATGCAGGAGATATGAACTGCCGACCTGCACTGCAGGAGATATAGACCGCCGACCTCCCATGCAGGAGATATGAACTGCCGACCTGCACTGCAGGAGATATAGACCGCCGACCTCCCATGCAGGAGATATGGACTGCCGACCTGCACTGCAGGAGATATAGACCGCCGACCTCCCATGCAGGAGATATGGACTGCCAACCTGCACTGCAGGAGATATGAACTGCCGACCTGCACTGCAGGAGATATAGACCGCCGACCTGCACTGCAGGAGATATGAACTGCCGACCTGCACTGCAGGAGATATAGACCGCCGACCTCCCATGCAGGAGATATGGACTGCCGACCTGCACTGCAGGAGATATAGACCGCCGACCTCCCATGCAGGAGATATGGACTGCCGACCTGCACTGCAGGAGATATGAACTGCCGACCTGCACTGCAGGAGATATAGACCGCCGACCTGCACTGCAGGAGATATGAACTGCCGACCTGCACTGCAGGAGATATAGACCGCCGACCTCCCATGCAGGAGATATGGACTGCCGACCTGCACTGCAGGAGATATAGACCGCCGACCTCCCATGCAGGAGATATGGACTGCCGACCTGCACTGCAGGAGATATGAACTGCCGACCTGCACTGCAGGAGATATGGACTGCCGACCTGCACTGCAGGAGATATGAACTGCCGACCTGCACTGCAGGAGATATGGACTGCCGACCTGCACTGCAGGAGATATGAACTGCCGACCTGCACTGCAGGAGATATAGACCGCCGACCTCCCATGCAGGAGATATGGACTGCCGACCTGCACTGCAGGAGATATAGACCGCCGACCTCCCATGCAGGAGATATGGACTAGGACGTAATAATAGTAATCTCTGCAAGAACATTTGAGACTTACCTAACCTAGACTTACCTAGACTTACCTAGACTTACTAACCATCGCGGTTAGTCGTCCAGGGGGTTGAATGTTTTGCATTGCGGTTTACTGCCTCCTCGAGTGCCTGGTAAGACCTACTTGAGCCAGGAATGTTCGGCTGCACACTGGATAGATTATTCCAGCTAAAGCTTGTGTCAGTCTGAAACTAACTAGTCAAGTCAAAGACAAACTGGTTCGCAACCGAAAAGTCTTGCAGCCGGTCTCTCATTTTACGTTAAGTGTCACGTTTTTAAAGATGCAGGTTTCGCCCCCCCCCCTCTCCTTAACCACCTTTTTCAAGGCTCCAAAATCACCATCTGAAAATCTAAAGCTCCGTGCTGGAATCACTCCCTTGTTAATCGGTCCAGGTACCTGGCAGTGTTCACCAGTCTGTTCCTGTCTCCGTACAAGGGAAGCCACTCGCATGCGTCAGTTCTATCGTTTCATGATCAACTGTACCTTCTAAGTTTCGCCACAGAGCCCTGCAACCGTTCAGGACGTGCTCTACTGTTTCGACTTCTATACGACAGTATCAAAATCTCAGATCGAAGTACTCTCTGAGAACGGATGGGACCCTATTGGACAGCGTCCTGTGCGTAAGCGTGGCATTCCAGCTCCAACCGTTCTGTCTAGCTGCCACCATTCGTCCTTTCTGTTTGGGTTTTTTAGATAGCTCCTCGTCGCTGTGTCGTTTAGAGTCGAGAAGTTTTTGACCCGGGAAAAGCTTTTATATCCGAAAAAACCCTAACCCTTAGTCTATAACGAAAGTTTTCTTATTTATGAAATATTTACACCTGAACTTAATATTTCATTACGATAATGATAACATTAAAAAATAGGAATATGGCCAGGAAGAGGAATCAGCTCCAGACTTCCTATCAGTACTACAATGGTTCGAAACCACCTCATAATATTTCCGTAAAATTGTGAGCAATACTTTCTCCCACGAAATGCTCACTTTCAACTTCTGGTTTGACTTCTGCCAGACAATTAACAAAATGCATACTTCAGATGAGCAGCGATTTTAAAAAAATAACGGTTCTTGAACCATCTTCTGATATTTAGTTTAACGTTTATACCTGGCGCTCAGCAGAATTGAACTCATTGAAGAGACTAGGTGAGAGAGAGCTTTGTAAAGGTCACCAGGCAACGTATTTTACGACAACGGTATATGTTTTACGACATTCAGAATTTATTCTCTTTTTGCTTAGCGAATGTCTTGTTTCAAATGTCATTATATTCAATGCAGGGCCGTTGGAGGGCGGGGGGGGGGGGTTGAGGAAGTTAGAGCCGACGGGTCTTATGACAGTATCATAAATATTCAAGTAGGTGGGAGGTAAACGTTTGGGGGACGGGGGCGTCTTAATTCGTCTTTTTACCCCCCCCCCCCTCCCAACTCTGGCATTCTTCTTTGTCTTAATCGTTTGATTTGGCTGCGTTTAACTGGAATTTCCCATAATCTTTTCTTTTTTCGAATCGAAAGTGGAGAATAAAGTTATTGAACCAAGTTTTGAAACACGAACAAACCCCACATACATTATCATCTAATTTTGTGTGAACGGCATAATTTATTTGTTATTTTTATTACTATATCGAAAATTATGTTTTAATTCATATTTTTCGATATTATCACTATCGTAATTACATATTAAGTTAAAGTGTGAATATTTCATAAAATAGAACACTTTTGATATAAACTAAGGGTTACGGTATTATCGGATATATGGTTCTTGTTGCATCCAAAGATGAAACCCGGTAACATTTACCCTCACATGTCTCACTTATCTTGTTCAAGTTCTGCAGACTGCCATAGTCTCTGTTCGATAGACTTTCTCTGGACAAAGTTCCATAACTCGTCAGTGTACTTGCCTCCAAGTCAACCCGAGTGACTAGGGGAAGCCAAGATGAAAACATAATCAGCGCCTCGTTGCAATCGCTTCCTTTTGTTTTCGCGGGACCGACATTGTACTTCTGAACCCGCTAATTGTCCGCTACTAGCCTTAAGCTGGCTTTTCAATCTTGTTTTTTTTTTTTTAATGATTAGTTTTTGTCGGGGAAAAAAAAAAGGACTTTTTAATAATTATTTCTTCACAATAAAAGAGTGTGTTTTTTTTTTTAAAGTTTTGATGTGACTTTGCAAGAGGATTATTTTATTTTAAAATGGACTAGGACGACAGTCTCTTCTCTTCATTCAGACTCTATATATTACAATAGCAATACAAATATTAAACCGATATTTTTCATGAGAAACTATTGTATACATATACATATATATATATATAATATATTAGTCACTTATTAGTCTCTTATTAGTCTCTTATAAGTCTCCTCTTCAATTTTCTTGACAGCTTTCTTTGATATTAGCCTTAATTACGACAGACCACTTTGAGGTTTCATCAGAAACTCTACCCAACAACAACAACAACAATAAAAAGTCCGCCCTACTTTCGTCATGGTCACATAATAAACACGCGCATACAGTGCCCCCATACACCCCCAGAGCACCTGGATCTTCCTCCTCCCCTCTCCCAGCTTACCTATAATTCTGTCAGTACGTATGAATACAATAAAGTGACTGTACACACGTGACAGTACATAAGTGACTGTACGCACTTGACTGTACACACTTGACTGTACGCACTTAATTGTACGCACTAGACTGTACACACGTGACAGTACATACGTGACTGTACGCACTTGACTGTACACACTTGACTGTACGCACTTAATTGTATGCACTAGACTGTACACACGTGACAGTACATACGTGACTGTACGCACTTGACTGTACACACTTGAATGTAAACACTTGACTGTACACACTTGACTGTACCCACTTGACTGTACGCACTTGACTGTACACACTTGATTGTACACACTTGTCTGTACGCACTTGACTGTACACACTTGACTGCACACACTTGACTGTACGCACTTGACTGTACGCACTTGACTGTACGCACTTGACTGAACACACTTGACTGTACACACGTGACTGTACGCACATGACTGTACGCACTTGATTGTACGCACTTGTCTGTACACACGTGACAGTACATACGTGACTGTACACACTTGACTGTACACACTTGACTGTACGCACTTGACTGTACGCACTTGAATGTACGCACTTGACTGTACGCACTTGACTGAACACACTTGACTGTACACGCGTGACTGTACGCACATGACTGTACGCACTTTACTGTACACACTTGACTGTACACACTTGACTGTGCGCACTTGACTGTACAGACTTGACTGTACGCACTTGACTGTACTCACTCGACTGTACTCACTCGACTGTACACATTTGACTGTACACACGTGACTGTACACACGTGACTGTACGCACTTGACTGTACACACGTGACTGTACACACGTGACTGCACGCACGTGACTGTACACACTTGACTGTACACGCTTGATGTCTCGTTCTTTCATATTCGGCCATGTTCTTGTCCCCTAATTGCTGGCAGTTTAATTTCAAACAATTAAAAACAATAATAGCTATCAACGAAACAAAACGTCAGTCATTATGTGTCGTCACAATGAATCCCCCCCCCCGCACCCTTCCCCTCCATTGCAAGGGATGACTTAAGAGAACAAATCTTTTCAACGCATTCAGTAAATTTTTGTTTTCTTCTTAGCCTCTTAGCCAAATTTCTTGTGCCGAATGTTGCAGAGAAAGGCGTCCTGTGTTTACTGTCAATGCAATTCAGAATACAAACTTTAAACTTTTTTTGTTTTGTTTTGGAATTTCATTTGCCAATTAAGAAATCTAATTGTTTTGCAAGACAATTTATTTTTGTAATCTCTTTTGAGTTGACACAAGGTATTCTTAATCTATTTGTTTCACTATCGGTTTATCAAAACTTCTCTTGAAATGGCTCTTTGTCCATTGAAAACAAACTTGTCATCATCCATTGTTTAGAAAAAGTGACGTCCATTTCCTCTCGAGCAAACTGCCTCCTCCATCTTGAAACGTTAGACAATCTGCAATTAGATAAATTCTATTGAACATCCAGGTTTTTCTTGGCTTTCCTCCTATTTTTCTGTGCCACTAATTCTGTTTGAGCGTTGTGCAGTAAACACTATCAGACTTTCTTGTCTCTCAAAGTAACGTAACATCTGCATGTTCCTTGGTACTGTTTTGTAGCAACACATTGAAGAAACACCGTGTTGAATGCTTGTGTTTCTTGGGGTTTAACTCTTTCTCTCCGTAATTATTTTACTATGTTTTGGAAGGAATTCTTCATTTTGCTCATTACTATTTCACTACCCCTGTTATGATTGGGCTTCAATAGCTTTGTTGTTTGTTATCAGAAACTGTTGTATTCGGTATAGAATTAAAGAGAAATGCTTCGCTCTTTTTATAGAATTCAAAGTCAAGTTTTAAAAAGTAAAGATTAATTTAATTTACTGAGGTCAAAATCAACGATTAGGAGAGAATGAGTTAACAGTGGTAAATAATACTTCGTTTATGAACGGCCTCCACCTAAAACATGAATCACTTGTAGCTCCCCTTTTAAGACCTAGAGATCTACAAGGCACAAGACGCAAGAGGAGGGACTGCTTCAAGGGAAAATGCCGTCTGTTGATAACTTTCGGCAATACTTTGATGGGTTAACACTAGGCATGAATACATAAGCCTGAAAGAAAGTATTAGAGTAAAGTAAGGTTCCCTTTTCAGACCTTTCGATCTATAGGGCAGATGAAGATAAGGTCATTTGTTTCTGTGGCCAAAGGTTAACGAGCAAGGTGTCATGTGGTCATCATAACGACCAACCGCTTTTACTTTCCCCAACTAAAGTCAGGTACCCATTAGAGTTGGCTGGACTCAGAAGCGCCCTAAAAATCCCGAAATTCCGAAAAATCTTCCCCGAGATTCGAACCCAGTACCCCAGGTTCGGAAGCCAAGCGCTTAACCACTCAGCCACCACTACTTCCCCCGATTCTTCAATTAATGTCAGTTAATTTTAAGAGATAGGTACACTCAGGAGCATCCTAAAAGTTAATAACCATTAGGTTAAATGAGCCACGACCTCTTAGCAGGTAACCCTGACATAAAAATATATTGTTATTAGGAAAACAAAACTAGTAGGACCTAATTTAGTTTTGCATTTAAAAAGATGTTTAATTGATGGTCACACTTCAGAGTGTGTAGTTCAGAAATACATTCTTGAAGAAAAAAAAAAAAACATATGCTTCTAGCAGAGTTTGTCAATTGTTGTTGAAAAATAGAAATCGCAATTTATTGTTACAAATGTAGAGTTTGTTTATACAAGGGAGACAACTGAATAATTGTCAAGTGGAAACAAGAAATAAAAGTTGTCTGCCTTGGTATGGAAATCCATGCCCAACTCTTTTCTTCCCCCCCCCCCACCCTTTTTTTTTCCCCTTCTCTCTCTCTCTCTCTGACTCTCTTTCTCTCTCTCACTACCTCTTTCTTCCTCTCTCTAGCCCTAACCCTCTTATTACAGGTAGAGTATTCCTCCAATTCAACGAATGGAACCTACAGAAGGTGACAGGTTTATATTTTTAAATCCCTACTACTCGTTTGTAGGAGCGCGGTGAGTGAGTGGTAATGCGCTTGGCTTCCGAACCGAGGTCCCGGGCTCGAATATTGGTTAAGACTGGGATCCTTAATTTTGGGATCCTTGGGCGCCCACCCAGCTCTAATGAGTACCTGACATAAGTTAGGGAAAAGTTAAGGCGGTTGGTCGTTGTGCTGGCCACATGACACCCTCGTTATCCGTGGGCCACAGAAACAGATGACCTATGCATCAACTGCCCCATATATCGTATGGTCTAAAAGGGAACTTTATTTTTTTTTACTCACTTGTAACTCTTTTATAATGGGGTGAAGAAAGATTGGGGGGGGGGGGGGAGGAAAAGAGTTCTTGCATGTCCAAGACTTTACAACACAGCGCTATGACAATACGGTACCATGACATTCAGTACTATGATGAGGGCCGGATCTACGACAATGCAACACTGTAGATCGCCCAAGGCCCTCAATCCTTAAAGGGGTTTCCATATGTCAAAAGTATATATAAAAATATATTTAAGCAAACAGTATACTTATGAAGTCATTCTCCCGGCACTAAAGAAGTTTGAGATCTAACGAAGGAGTAAAGATAAAAAATTCAGATCTAAATTCATGTGTCTACACCTATAATTTGCGACATCCAACATAACGACATGTTTTCTATATTTTGCGACATCCTACATAACGACATGTTTTCTATAATTTGCGACATCCAACATAACGACATGTTTTCTATATTTACCGACATCCTACATAACGACATGTTTTCTATAATTTGCGAAATCCAACATAACGACATGTTTTCTATATTTTGCGACATCCTACATAACGACATGTTTCCTATATTTTGCGACATCCTACATAACGACATGTTTCCTATATTTTGCGACATCCAAATGAAGGCCAATTCCTAGCTACGCCACTGGTTTTGATTCTAGCTTTCAAAACGAGAGAATTGTTGTTGGCACAGATATAAATATAGACTGGAAAAAGGAAATGACTTCATGTAACCTGAAAACATGTATATCTATTGTTGTCGGATTTCCGAATTCTGAAAAGGTGCATGATCTTCAGTCTTAGAGATTAAACAAAACTACACTGCTGTATAATAATGTATACAAAATTGCGAGTCTCAAATTTTCGTTTCATAAAACTCTTTTATCGGCCAGTCTATATTTATTTATGTCTATGGTTTTTGGTATATATACTCTTAATGGCGACAAAGGAGAGATAACTCAACACTTTTTCCAGAACCCTGTTTTCGAATCACGGCTTCTTTTATTATCTGAGTTATTGTTCCTGACTTAAAACAATGGAAGTAGGGACTGCGCGCCCAGTTCGTTGCGACGTGTGGGCGAACAAGAGACTGGCCTGGTGTTTTAGCCACAACGATACGAGAATCTTAATAATTACACTAATTACTCACGGCCGGCTAGCTGTCCGAAAGATTCAGAGCTCTAGGGGGGAGCACCTACAAGCAGACCAAAAGATGAAACACTAAAATGGGTTGCCGTTACTACATCCATAACCAATTAATTAATTGATGGGAGGGTTTGTAGGTGGTGGGGGATGTGTGGGTCTGGAGATGGAACTAGTGAGAGGGTGGGGGGGGGGGGTGGTCTGGAATAGATGAAGACAGCTAAATTTGGGGGAAAGAAACGGTGGTGCGACTCCAGCCTGGGAGATATCTGGGAGAAGTAATTGATAATAGAGACCCCCTGGAGGAGCATCTGTGAGAACAGAACAGGGGGAAAGCAAGGGGGGTCACCAGTCAGTACGAATGACCCTTGGGCAGTCTTCTGTTGATTAGCGTCGTAGCATCATCGGTATCTCACGTCAGAGGGGCTATTTGTCCACCCAAGACATCATGTACACTGACTCGCTACATCGCCCAGTCGCCCACCTCCCTTCCCCTTCTCACACACACACACACACGCAAGGACCTTGTTATGTTCCATCAGTCCACCTCATCTCCCCCCCCCCATCCTCACGTTTCACACCGTAGACAAACAAGCCAACACGTAAGCGTCACGTAGTCTTTAAATTAACTCACGCCGTCTTGTGCAAATCCTTTAATTCCTTCTCTGAGGTCTCCTCAACGCGGGGACCTCCTGGACTAGAGACCTCGGGGGGGGGGGGGGGATTTCCCCCTCTCTCCCGACTCGTAGCTGTCGCAAATAGATGCTGTTTACTTATCTACACAGGCAACCTATTTATAAGGCAGGTCTTAATGCTGGACAAACAGACACACACACACACACACATGCACACAAACACACGCACAGAAACCAGGTATAGACTACACCTTGACATCTGAGACAGAATCTCTAAAGGACAAAAAAAAATGTTTCTACAGAATTATACTCCTCCTGTCATTTCATTTAGAACCTCTTTAACAGATACAATGTTTAATAAGCTTTTAACATTTTTAAAGCATCAAATGACTATCAAGGGTACAACTATAACAATTTACATTTTTAACGAGCTATGTACGTATACCATTCGTCCTTGACCATTTTCTTTAAAATCCCTCCTTTTTTCTTTTTAAACTGTATTATAGATAAACTGTATTCTGGATAAACTGTATTCTGGATAAACTTTATTATGGATAAATTTTATTATGGATGTCCAGACTAGATTCTTTTCCTTAAGGCCATAAAACATCCCTTCACAGTGCTTTGTATGAGTTCTTCTAAAACTTTAGCGGGTGTTTTCGCCTCCCTCGGGGGGAAGCTGTGGCCATACCAGGAACCACAAGTCTGACCATTATCATTGAACAATAATGAACTTCCGGGACTTTTTGTCTGATTCTGCGGATAATGATGGTCCACTATCCGAATGTTTATATTTTAAGAGATGGCCGAAATGTAATGATTGACTTCTGTAAAGTGTCTCTTTAGTTCAAACAAAAATATTCCTAATGTACTCTGGTTAGTTTAAATGATGATTTTGCCAAAAATAGACCAACAGCTTGCAAGCAGCGTCTTCGGTGCGGAGCTTCAGGAAGTTGATTCGGAAGAGGAACAGTCTGGCTTAGTAGGTAGGACATAGCTAACAATTAAACCGGTATTAGAAATTAAGAAGTATATTTTTTTTCTGGGTTATTTTTCTAGGATTTTCATTTAGTTTTTTTTTTTTTTTAATTTTATATTTTAAGAACTACTAGTTGAGATTTTCATATATGGCGGAAAAAACTATAAATAGCTTTTTTTTAAAGTATATACTAACAGACCTATATATATAGTACTCCTAGACTGGACATAGAGACCTCTAGCACTACATGAACATGTCGAGAAAAAAATAAAAAAATCTGAAACAAAGTTTTGTTTTGTAAAGTAGTTATTAGAAGTAAAGTTTTGTTTTCAGCCCTAACCTATGTAATTGATAATCGAAAATAAGAGCGCTCTCGTTTCATAATTATTATAATACAATTTTCAGATACATAATCTAGATCCAAAAAAATCTAGGTAATCAATCTATTTAGATGTACAATCTAAAATAATAGGATGATTAAAATCAACAAGCTTGAATTATTTCGATCTAGAATTTCTGTTCCATAATCACAGCGGAAACCAATAGGGAATAGCTTTATCTCACGGATTTGCGTAAATATATAGCTCTGTGATTAATGTTACAAATAGCCAATTCTATTTAAAATCCGCATAATGGTATTGAACAATTTCTAAATTTTGAAAATTAAACATTATTACTTTTCGAAGACAGAAAAGATCGATTCTCCTGGATTCTCCTGGATTCTCCTGGACTTCCCTTACATCTTGAAAAAAAAAAAAGAAATACATATATGTACATATATATATATATAAGATATATATGTATGTGACAATCTACATATATAGGTCTGTGATCTGATCATTATCGGATAAGAATTTATTTCCTTTTTCCAGTCTAGGTATAATATATATAGGTCTGTGTTTTCAATAGAAGAATTAGAAACAAACAAAAATTCACTCTATGACTTAAAATTTCTTTGAAAACAGTCAACTCTTGAGTTAGTATAGGAGATTTGATAGGAAGATTGAGATAATCTTGAAGTATTATAGCTTAAGTCTTTTTTGTTTAAATTTTAGTTGGCAACAGTGATTGACATTGATTATCGAAAATCGTGAAAATCTCCACTAAATGTATTATAATGATCTAGAACACCTGAATTATCATAACTTGCGGTATTCTAGTACTGCTTTTCAATATTATACATTATATCTGTGTTATGTCATATCATGAGTGCATAGTCTCTGCATAGGTTATAAATGACAGTGCTATAATTGCACTAAGCATCTTTCGTTGAATCTTTTAATTTGTTTTATTTAATTTTCTGTAGCTTTTCGTGTTAAAGCTAAATGTAGTTATTGTCTCTTATTAGAGTTCACCTCTTGTAGTGCCTCTTATATCGCTAATGTGGCCTAGTGTTCATTTTTGCTTTGTCCTATATAGTATTTAGAATTAAACTAGCATTAGTGAGGTTATATTAAGACACGACGAGTGACTTGTTAAGCTATGAGTGAGAAATAATGGGTCTGGAAACAATAGAACGATTTCCCACGAACTACCAAAATGCCCCCCTTCCCCCTCTTCAACAGGTCTTTCCTCCGGAAAACTCCCCCCCCCCCACCGCCATAGGTCCGTCTCCCACACGCCCTCCTCCTGTGCGTCTTTGTTATTTTTTCCTTCAGCCGCCATATTTACAGCTCCCAGTTCTAAGACATCGCCATGGAGCAGTGACCAGAGCATGCAAGCGAGGAATCGCACCTTGCAGGAAAGAACAACTTGGGTCCAAGATAAGACAAGGGACCTCCACCCCACCCCCACCCACTCTCAGTTTCACCGTAGGGAGACGAACAACTTCTGTGATCTCTGATACCCTGGGAACATGCGCCATTTCTTTCGCTCCGTTACTTCCCCACCGCCCATCCCCGATTCTATATCGCTCTTATCCTAACACCCAAACACCATTCCCACGAGCCTTTTGTGTTTTATCCAATGCCTCAGAAGACAATGTCTAAAACAACAGCCCGCTACTCCTTGCGCCTTTCACTGCGTCCAGAGAGCCTTCGTTGGATTAGAATGAGAGGGATGAGCTCATTGCTGGGTGACTTCAAAGGGGAGGTAGTCTGCAGTGATACGAACCACCACCGTAGCGAGAGACAGGTTAAGTGTTGCGGTCCTTTATTAACTGCCACATCTCAATTAGTCACTTTGTTCACCTCACCCACCTGAATTCCCCCCCCCCCAAACCACCACCACCATCCATACCCCATGCCAAAACATAAAATACCGAAAACAATAAAAACTTTGGTTCCTGGTTAAAAGTACATCAGATTTTCACAAGACTAGGTTCTGGAAACAGACCTGTGACGTGGCAACGAGCTATTTGTCTAAACTGCCCACAGGCTGTGACGTTGCGGGTCAGTGTTCAGGCCTTCTGTAACGAATGGTCTCGAATGACGGCGGGCAGGGTTTGAACACGGGAACACCGAGACGACAGTCCAGAGCGCATACCACCCAACCAGTCAGCCACTAGGACAAGCGATGTGGCCTGTTCTTTTTTTTTTTTTTTTTTGTCGACGCTCAATTATTTAGAATATTAGATTGTGATGGCATATATAGAACTAGAACTGTAGCTAACTGCAAGAAAAGTATTGCATTACCATGCCCAAATATTTGAAATATTGATAAAATTAAGTATTGTCAGATAGGAAGAGCAGAGGTAAGTCTAAGCTTAAGAAAATTCCACATCTTTATTTGGGGCTGGTTATATACAGCTCATCTGCGGGCGTGGTGGTCGATTTGTAGAGCGCCTGACTTCCGAACCTTTAGGTTTCGACTTCGGATCCCAACGAATGCCTGGATTTGATTGGGTACTTTTAAAACTTCTCCCAGTCTATTGGCTACCTGACATACGTTGGGGGAAGTAAAGGTGGCTGGTCGTTGTGTTGGCCACGCGATACCCTCGTTAACCATCGATCATAGAACAGACGAGGTTTCAAAACTATTGTAACGGATCGTCATTAAATATATCGAATATAATTGAATATTGTAGTCGTTACTTTGTATGCACACCTACACACTTTCTCTCGTTTACTTTTACACACACACACACATATTCGCTCCCTCCTGAACACAGACTCAGAGAGGTAAGACACCAACGCAGCGCTGTGGGGTAGATTGACATGGACGTGGCAGAGATTTGCTGGTAAAGTTTCCGGTCAACTCTCGGCAGAAACAGTTGGTAGGAAATGGCACGAGAAAATAAACCAGTGCCGGCTCACAGCTGAAGGAAATAAAACAATGAAATAACAATGCCAGTCTGTCTCTCTTTCTCTCCCTCTCTCTCTCTCTCTCTCTCTCTTTCGTCCTCTGTATCTCTCTCTCTTTTTCTCTATCTCTCTCTCTCTCTCTTTCGCTCTTTCTCTCTCTCTCTCTCTTTCTCTCTGTTTCGCTCTCTCTCTCTTTCTCTCTCTCTTTCTCTAAATCTTTCTCTCTCTCTCTTTCGTGCTCTCTCTCTTTCTCTCTCTCTCTCTCTCTTTCTCTCTCTCTCTCTCTTTTGTGCTCTCTCTTTCTCTCTCTCTCTCTTTTTCTCTGTCGCTCTCTTTCTTTCTCTCTCTCTCTCTCTTTCTCTCTCTTTCTCTCTCTCTCTCTCTCTTTCTCTGTCGCTCTCTTTCTTTCTCTCTCTCTCTCTTTCTCTCTCTCTCTTTCGTGCTCTCTCTCTTTCTCTCTCTTTCTCTTTCTCTGTCTCTCTCTCTCTCTCTTTCGTGCTCTCTCTCTCTCTCTTTCTCTCTATCTTTTTCACTAGCTCTCTCTTTCTCTTTCTCTCTTTTTCTCTGTCTCTCTCTCTCTCTTTCGTGCTCTCTCTCTCTTTTTCTCTCTCTCTCTCTCTCCACCAGTCTATTCCTTCTCATGCTCCATCATTTTCTCCCTCCCCTCTCTCGTATCCATAGGGTACCCTGTCATTCCCAACACAGAAGGGAGCCTACCCGGTTTGTTTGCCTCAGTTTGCCTCGGACTAAGACACTTTGGCCACCCACACCAGGGAAGGAGAAGGAACTGCCGACATCCGACCACCTCCTGATCGTATGTTTCTCTTAGCAAAGAATTTTACCTCCCGTTCCAAGCACCTGGTCTTGTGCTTGTTGTTGTGTCAAGTCATATCTACCTGTGTTTATTGCCCTAACTTATCCAGCCTTGATAACTTCAGTCTTTAAGATCATTCGTAGCTAACAATATCAAACTAGTCTCAAAATGTATATAAAAGTAGATGCCGCCGAAATGCGTTATAAGTGATAATATTAAATAGCCTTTTACCAAAGCAGGGGGCCGGGTCATAACGGTGGTATTGGAATTAAAACCCTTAAATGAAATATAAGTCATACTACTACTACTACTACTATTAGGATAATAAAGATTATTATTATTATTATTATTATTATTATTATTACTATTTCCAGTGGTTGTGAATGGCAATATTAATAATAATAGTAATAATAATCTTTATTGTCCGTGAGGAAATGTGTTTTACAATCGTGCATTACAAAAATACATGATTAGAGCAAACAATTTGTACGATAGTACCCAAGATATAGAGTCTACGTTCATACTTCAGTTTCTCTTTAAACATTACCTACGAAATTTACAAAATAAATTAAATTTTGTTCAAGGATTTAATTGCCGAAGGAATATGATTGACAAGATTGACCTAGAGATATTTGTGGGACGTAACTATCTTCCTTTTCCAAGCAACGTCTGTATTTACAAATCTTATATCAACTCATCTGTCTGTCTGGTGAAAAGTGTGTACACGTTATTTCTGCCATTCTCGGATGAAGCTGAAACTTTGCACGATTATTCATTAACAGACAAGACATGAATCAATAAAAAAAAAAACAGCAAAATTAAACAATTAATTACTGGCAATTGATTATTTGTTTAGTAGAACAAGGGAAATATAACTTCAGTATTCAAATATATGGCTAAATCTGTCGGGTTTAGTCCACTTAAATAAATTTTAACGCTATTTTCCCCTCACCCATTCTCCGATCAAGTCAATATTTTATACAATTATTGATTGTACCTAACAAAACATTAATCGATAAACAAAAAATACTCAGTCAATGAATTTTTGGTAATTATATATTTTGTTTGATATCAAATAAGGGAAATAACTTGTACATTATTTGTAGTTATAGTTTTAAGGACATTTTTTTAAAGTATTTTTTAGAGACGCTTTCTTTTTCTCCACCAGACTGTCAAATATTGTCTGTTCGCAACAAGTTTTCAAAGTGAAAAAAAAAAGGAGGGTCGTCGAATGAAGGGAGTGGTTTGGGGGTGGGGGGTTCAGGGTGAGGGGGCTAGGGGTTCCTTGAATAATACACACTTTGAAATGGACATGAAAACACACGTCACAGACTAACAAACATTTTCCTGGAGTGAAACGTCGACTTTGGGCGAGCGGGAAGGGGGGATGGGGTATGATCTGATTATCTTCCCCCCCGAGGCGTGAAACTGGAGTCATCAGAGTATGGACAACAAACTCACTGCCGTCTTTTGAAATGTACTATCCCCCGACCTAAACGTGAGGGAGTTTCTTTTCAAAAGGTGCAGGAGTTAGGTGCGCTTGTGTAGGAGATAGAGATGGACCGTTGAGGCACCACACAAGATCTGTCGACCGTTTTCGTCCATTTCTCTCTGTCTAAAGCCTTTTCACATAGAGTTAAAGCTTGCGTTTGTTCACAGTAGCAGTGTCATCGTTGGTCTAGTCGCTGTAATAACTCTCTGCTGGTCTCTAATATCTTCGTTTTGTGATGCGGTGACTGGCAAAGGAGAAATAGAGAGAGGGAAAAAATGAAGAGAGAGAGAGAAAGAAGAAGAAGAAGAGAAACGAAGATAGAGATAGAAAGAGAAAGAGAGAAGAAGGAAAATAGATAAAGAAAGAGAAAGAGAAAAGAAGAGAAATGAAGATAGGGATAGGAAGAGAAAGAGTGAGAAGAACAGAAAGAAAAAGATAGGGAGAAAGAGAAAGATGAAAAGAAAATTAGATAAAAGAAAAGGCACCAAATGCTATAGAAATAACGTAATTGAAAAAAAATGTTACAGGTGACTAAGATAAAAGAGGATGGGGTGAGACATTAGAGAGAAAGTCAAAGTGTGAGAGATTAGAGAGAAAGTCAAAGTGTGAGAGATTAGAGAGAAAGTCAAAGTGTGAGAGATTAGAGAGAAAGTCAAAGTGTGAGAGATTAGAGAGAAAGTCAAAGTGTGAGAGATTAGAGAGAAAGTCAAAGTGTGAGAGATTAGAGAGAAAGTCAAAGTGTGAGAGATTAGAGAGAAATTAAAAGTGTGAGAGATTAGAGAGAAAGTCAAAGTGTGGGAGATTAGAGAGAAATTAAAAGTGTGAGAGATTAGAGAGAAAGTCAAAGTGTGGGAGATTAGAGAGAAATTAAAAGTGTGAGAGATTAGAGAGAAAGTCAAAGTGTGGGAGATTAGAGAGAAATTAAAAGTGTGAGAGATTAGAGAGAAAGTCAAAGTGTGGGAGATTAGAGAGAAATTAAAAGTGAGAGAGATTAGAGAGAAAGTCAAAGTGTGGGAGATTAGAGAGAAATTAAAAGTGTGAGAGATTAGAGAGAAAGTCAAAGTGTGGGAGATTAGAGAGAAATTAAAAGTGTGAGAGATTAGAGAGAAAGTCAAAGTGTGGGAGATTAGAGAGAAATTAAAAGTGTGAGAGATTAGAGAGAAAGTCAAAGTGTGGGAGATTAGAGAGAAATTAAAAGTGTGAGAGATTAGAGAGAAAGCATCGAGAGTATCGGAGACTAGAGTAAAGAAAGACAAAATAAGCGAAGAGGTAATAAAATCAGTAAAAGATTGAAAGACTGCAAAAGAAGAAGAAGAAGAAGAAGAAGAGAGTGAGAGAGAGAGAGAGAGAGATAGAGAGAAAAAAAATGAGAGAGAAAGAGAAAAAAAAAGAGCGAGAGAGAGAAAAAGCGAGCTGGAGAGAGAGACGTGCGCGCGAGAGAGAGACATATAGAGAGAGACAGAAAGAGAGAGAAATAGAGACAGCGAGAGAGATAGAGCGAGGAAAGTGAGAGAGAGAGAGATAGAATGAGTAAAGAGAGAGCATCACGAGATGAGTAGGACATATTTTAACACAGCTGTGCTCATAGCATGGTAAAACATGGCGAAGCTAGAAGTTTTGAAAACATTGCTCCAGGCGTCTTGGAATTATTTTCAGATCACAAAATGAACCAACTTCCGGTGTTTGTTCAACACTAGGATATGTTCAGGACTTGAACACTTCCGGAAAGAATGTCTTCTTACTGATCATTAAAACCCCCATGAGCTGCGAACCATGCTACTGGTGACACTTGCAAACAAAAATACTTGAGCCAAATGTTTATTTTTAAAATGCCGAAATTCGAAAAACAATTTTCTTTTTACATTATTTTATTTGTGTCTCAAAATATGCAAAACTAGTAAACTATATGAATATATACAAATTAGAGTTTATATTTAATGACGAAGTCAATTCTGTGTAATACACATCATACGATTATATATCAAAGAAGAAATTTAAAAAGTAATCATGGAAAACGGGGGAAAAAATATAACTTTTTTTTTTGTCTGGCAATGTAATACTTTTTATATGTTAAACTTCAATAAATAAAAAAACGGAATCAAAAGCGGTTAGCTATTGAAGTTATCCACTCCTTTATGCTACAAGTGTGTACATACATGCCTAATATACCCAAACTTCAGACGATCAATAAGTAGTTTCGAACCCGACACCTTTAGCAACAGAGATTTACAAACTTGCTAGATGCCCAACCGTTCTCTTTCTTGAACACTCTTTCTTTTTCACTTCTGAGACTTTTTGAATTCTCTACTGTAGCTCTACATCTGGAGATTTCTTTCTGATTTTCCTAGAATCAGATTCAGATTCCCCATTACATACCTTGACAAATTGGTGTCAGATTGGGCAAGACAAGGGTAAAGAGGGTGGACGCTGAAAAAATAGGGTGGGAGGAGTGTACCTTAGACGCCCTGAGGCCACACCGTGGGATGGTGCACTCCCTGATAGCCAGGGTGACGGAAACCCGCTAACCTGTGACCCTACTACAACTTACTCCGGCTCCACTCCTGGAGATAGCGATGGTTTATTTGTCGCCCGTGGTCATTAGCTGTAAGGGAAGACTACTCGTACTCTTGGCTCAACATGTTTTATTAGGGGAGATAATTCAGGCATGTTTTGTGTTATTAGCCCCTGAGAAAAGCCTTAACTACTCTTAGTCGTTTCTTTGTATTTTTTTTTTTGTAGTATTCCTTTGTCCTTCTCTCAAAACGTTTTTTTTTCTTTTGTAACGATACAATCAGAGGCGTATCTTTTTGAAGATATTCGGGGGGTGGGAGGGGGGTGGCGGCATAATCCCTATACCACTGAGACATAGGTAAGTCACGACATCTTCTGGTCATAAATAAGTGTTCACATTAGTTACATTATAGAGTTTGTGTATAAAAAAAACATAATAGAATTCTGTCTGCATGACTTTACCCTATCTCGGCTGCTATTTTTGGCGAGGGTCAAGACAAATGTAAACCGCACTTACTCAATAGAAGCATCATAAAACCTTTTATTTTTTTGGTTAAATATAAAATAAAAAAATTAAACGTTTGACATTTTTTATATGGTTTTAATTATTTTTCAACCACTATAACCATTATATCTGTGTTATTTCTCCAAACATTTTTGAAATATGAGTCTCACTTTCACTCAAGAGAGAGAGAGAGAGAGATGGAGAGAGAGGAGAGCTCGCTAAAAGGTGTTCCTATCAGATCCTTCAACGTATATCTTATTTAAATCATAGGCGTAGCAGCCGTGGCATAAAAGGGGCTCATTGCTCCTGTTCCCCTAACCATTAGGGCTGTTAAAAGACAAGTTAGGTACTACTCCTTTGAAGACGTTGCTGAATTCGCTGTAAGGATACACTAACACGTGTACAAGGTAGAGTATCTTCGAGACTTTTGTGTACATATACTGATCTATAAAGGGTGACTCGATTTATTTTTTTATGTCCGCAACCTTCGAAATGTGGGCCCACCAATACATTGTTGGACCAGGGTCCACATCTACCGTGCTTCGCTTTCAATTTTAATGAATATAACATGTGCAAAACCTTTTTACCAGACAGACAGACGGACAGACAGAGTGTGTTACTATAAGCTTTCTAATAATAGCACAGTATTCTTTAATTGTAAGGATAACTGGATGTTTTGGTTAACATGTTTTTAAAATAATATTTCTTTTTTTTTTTTTCAAGTTTATTTTCAAGTGCGTTAACCAATCATTGCACGCGCCTACTACAAGCTTAATTTCCCAAATAGTAGAGTCTACATCAGACAAAATATTCCTCCCGCCAAAATTAGAATTTCCCATGCAGATCGTCTACTAAGCTATCAATCTATCATCTGTTCGTTATTAACGCCCCTTACAAGAACAAGGGGAGATAAGAGACAAAGTCATCAGTTTCACTGACTACAAAGGAAAAGACAACACCTTTTTTTTATGTCATTATCTGAACTTTCAGATGGTCACTGTGTGAAGTAGTGTCCGTCTCACGGGTGGGTTTTCTCAGAGCCTGCCTCCAGGGGGTAGGGCGCTATTTGTTTGATCCGTGGTACCGCTGAAGGCAGAGATTGTTTTCACAAGATGTTTTAATGGGCGACAACTGGTTGTTCGTATTACTACTGCTATTGTTTCAAGGGGAGAGGAACTTTCAGTTAATTTTTAACCACTAAATAAGTTCGGAGAATGACAATAAAACCATAGCCTTAATTAAGAGTTAACCTTTGGCCTCTGACTGCAGATGTTATAAAGACACATAAGAAACAGAACGTAAAATTATTGATGTAAAATAGGTAATCAAAATGTAAATAAGGGCTACCTTTAATTTTGCAAAGATTTTTTTTTTGCGGAAAGGCGAAGGAAAGTGACTTATATTACCACAGCCAATCCAATACACTTCTAAATGTAACTTTTTTTTTTGGTATTATTTATTTATTATTTTTTAATTTTAACAACCCATTAACGATGTATTTTAAGTGTTCTACTGTATAAAGTGTCATCACTAAGAGCATTCTAATTTTGTCTATAAGAAATATTAAACAAGATAATCAAACCATATAGGTTGATTGTTTATGAATTTTTTTTTAAAAAATTTTCTTTCACATTGTGATGTGGCAATAATTTGTTTTCTTTTGGTTGGGGGGGGGGGGGAGGTCGGGCCTCAACAATTTTTTTGGTTTTATTTTAATTCTGTCTAGACAACAAATAATTAAAATATTTTCAAACGGTAAAAATGTGTTTTTTTTTATATACTTTTAAGTTTCTAACAAATTAAAACTAAAACACCAATATGTAATAGAAGAGTCTAAATAGAAAACAAATTTAACATAAAAACTACAGGTTTTCTGTTAAAGACAGACCGAGGACAAATTTATTTAGAAAAACTTAAAAATAAAACAAAATTCATTAAAATATCCATTTTTAAAAAAAATATTAACATAAAAAAACAACAACTTAAAATGTCTAGATTTTTCAGGTCAGTTTGCTCTTAAAGTATTCCATTACATGTCATTAAGAAAGTTTTGATCATTTAGAAAAGTCTCGATTTATTGAACCCTTGAAGTAGAACAGAAAATTGTACGTTTACATATTTAACTGTCCAGGATTGGTAGTTTAGACTAATCGCTACCAAGCCGTTCCTTTTGAATGTGATTAATAGATGATTGCTATTGTATTGTAGCTATCGCCACATAATTTTATAGCTATTGGTTCAACCATTGAACCAGACATACGTACAGACGTACAAACAGATAGACAGATAGATAGGTAGATAGATAGATAGATAGATAGATAGATAGATAGATAGATAGATAGATAGATAGATAGATAGATACTTTGTTTTGCCTCTCTCTCTTTCTACATTTCTCCTCCCCCTCTCAGCCCCCACCCTATTCTTCGCCCCTGTAGCAGGTTGAACTTGAAGTCTGGACTTTCTGTACCCAAATAGAAGAAACAAACAAGAGACGGATTGACTCGGTCTCTTCTGTTAAATCTCTTGCTATACCTAGGGATTTGATCCTGGCTATTTGGTCAACACTGACCCCATCCCCACACGCACTGGCTCACTTCACTACTATCATTTATCCTCTCCCCCCCCCCTTTTTTCCACTTTTTCCCCTGCCACAAAAAAGCATACGCCACCTTTTTTTTTTTTTTTTTTTAAAACCAAAGAACGGCAACTATTGCTCGCGAGTGTTTCGAAAAAATACGCAATAATCTCCCTTAGACTTTCGGGGCTTGAGGGAACGCCAGCGTACCATCGGGCAACGTCTTCAGAGACAACACGATCGGTCCTGGGGCATTCTTTCTGTAATTGTTGTTTGCGGAGTTGCAAATAAGTTCACATACCCCCCCCCCTCCGTCTCCTTCGTATAGTTTGTATGTCTACGAGCATGTGCGTGTGTGTGTGTCTTAGTGTGTAAGGTGTATTCAGAGCCTCTAAAGATTCCTGAAATGTTGACCGTTTCTACGCTGTAGACATACATGGAGCAATTTTTTTTCTAGCTTTTGAATTTTTTACATGGTAAAATGGGCGATGTTGGCTTGCCATATCTAGATTCAGGTTTCCTTGTCTGTATACAGCAGAGATGTGCAGAACATAAGACCGTCTGAAGTAATTGTTTGAAATGAAAAGTTCATAATGAAACAAGAATATGATCAAAAATGATTGTTATTATTTGATCTGTTAGTACTGTCATGCTATGTCTTCAGGAGTGGAGCGTCTTAAATGTCGGTGGCTAGCGTATCCTTTGGATAACATCACTAAGGTCTTAAGAGAAAGAAAGACAGAGAGAGAGAGAGAGAGAGAGAGATAGGGAGAGAGAGAGAGAGAGAGAGCATGATTGATTAGCAACCAATGGTTCCTTAATCTAAGAATTAGCGATGGTATCAACTATGTGATTGTTTGCTGTCTGATACATCCATTGCGTTTCGAAATATAAGATTAAGTAATAACACAAAAAATGGTTTTAAATATTTGAATAATTACGATTCATTTCACGTTTTCTTTTCAAACATTTCTGGAGAGAATCATTTAATGATTATTAGACTGACTCAGTTAGACATAGGCCGCAATACCTACTTCTGTTCTGGACAGCTCCCCTCAGTTCATTCCCTATTTGGTCTCCTCCGAGTTTGCTTTGGTCATTCTACAAACTTCTCTGATTCATCAAATTACTTTTCAAGCCATAATCCTCGAATGGCGAGCTGTCCAACGTGTTTTTAATGTATTCGCACAGTATAAACTATTAAAGCCTTTTCAATACTTTATCAAACACGAAGTACAATATATATATATATCTTTTTATCTACCAATTTGCAAAGTAAAGTTCCCCTTTCAGACCTTGCGCTCTATTGAGCAGAGAATGTTAAGGTCATCTGTTTCTTTGGTGTGATGTGCTTGTTCAGACTGTCTTGAGGTCAACTATAGATGACTGTTGAATTTCAACCAATTACTCTGCAAGAGTTTGGGTTTTATTGTTCGGGTGTATTCAATGTAGTTGATCAACAATACAGAATAAACAAGACGATCGATTTAACGAGTAAAGACAACACTGATGAACAATTTAACATGTCTTTATTATAATAAAAGGCCACAGTAGAAGTCTCTAAACACGTCTTTACCCTAGAGGATTCTATCGCTAACTGATTTTCCGGTCTCTAACACAAAATATCACAAACGTCACTAGTCCCGTTCAATATACGTCTTCTATGGTGCGTCGCTAAATAACTAAACTATAAATAAGGTGTCTAACATTGGCCAACGGGTTAACGAGAAAGTTGTCATGTGGCCAGCATAAAGTCAGGTACCCATTAGAGTTGGGTGGACTAAGGGGTGTCCTAAAAATCCTAAAATTCAAAATCCCAGTCTTCACCAAGATTCGAACCCAATTCAACCCATACCCCAGGTTCGGAAGCCAAGCGCTTAACCTCTCAGCCACCGCGCCCACCCACACCAATGTACATACCTTTTCTTAAAAAGACTTAGCAAAGAATGATAGTACTAACCCATTCAAGGAACCTTTTCCTATCTCGAATTGTACAATCTTGTACAGAATGAGTTCTTATAGACATACATCCTAGACTATTGGCCATTTATAACACAAAACTAGTGAGTTTTAATTATTTCAATTGGATTGTCACATATTTTGAACTACGCCATGATAATTATGAAATCGTTTAATTATAACTTTTTTTTCAGGTTGGTTGCCAACATTGACTTTTAAAGATTCCAAAATTGCAATAGGCTTATAATTCAAACAGTAGTTACAAACTAATGAGAAAACGGTTAATTATTTTTATACGTTTGTTGTAAATAGCGCTTAGAAGTATGCTCTAAATGTTGAAAGATTCTTGTTCGATTATTTGAAATTCAAAGAAGGGCTCTTGCCGAAAACAGGCGCAGACGACGAGAAGACAAGTAAACCTCTCGAGGACAACGGCTTAGTCTGTGTTAGATGTCGCAAAAACAAAATTCAGGTCGCAACAGTTTTTCATGTGAAATACTGCGATCCTCCTTAATCTACGGACTTGAAGACAATGCTTATATAACAAAAAAAAAGTAAAGTGATTTCGCCTCTTTTAGTTTCTCTATAAAGGACTTGCAACTACTTACTATAGTTGGAGTGTAGGCAAGGTGGGAGGGTAACATTCTCCTGGATGTGGATGGTGGCTGTCTTTACCTTGACGTATGTGTGTGAGTGAGTGTGTTATGTGTATGTGTGTGTTGGTGTTTTGTGTCTGCTACTTTCCATTATGTTTACCTGAAGGGCTGTGGTGATAGGAAGCTGGTGAGAACACATTTTCCTCATTGACATGACAGCGATTATGAAGATGCTTTAGCGTGAGGATATTTCACTGAAAAGTTTGTACCAAGGGACGAGTTCGGATCAGCAATGTGTGTGAAGATTCTATTGGAGAAGGCAATTTCTGATCGGAAATAAGAAGATTCTATTGGAGAAGACAATTTCTGATCGGAAATAAGAAGATTCTATTGGAGAAGGCAATTTCTGATCGGAAATAAGAAGATTCTCTTGTACAGAGGAAAATTCAGAATTTAAAAAAAAATACATCTGTTGTAACTTCTGGTGAGATTTAAGAAGATTCCTTAAGAGAAGGAAATTTTTGTTTAAAAATAAGATCGTATTGGACAAGACTATTTCTGGACTGAAAGAAGAAGAGTCTCTCTGGTCAGAAATTTAGAAAAAAAAATCTATTCTACATTGCACTTTCGGATCAGAAATAAGAAGATTCTATTCGAGAAGGCAATAGCTGATCAACAATACTCACATTTTCACCAATGCTATTTCCGAAAATTCAATTTTAGAAGCCTGCCTTCTAAAGCGATAAACATGTATATTCATATTTTTAACGTAGTAACCTTCAGTATAGAACTTCTTAAGAGTGAATAGGGAATCACATATAGGACTTACAGTTTAACTACTTATAAAGCTTCGCCAAGATTAACTAATGCGCCATTTTTGTTATTTGAAAATAACTCATAATTAACATGACTTGATTGCTTCTAAAGATAAAACAACATTTTCAACTTTTTTTTTTAAATAAAACATATTCAAATAAAACATATTCAGGAAGAGACTTCATTCCCTCAGTTACAGAAGTTACGATTTTTTTGTCATTGACATTTTCATCTGGAAAGACATTTTAAAAAATAATGAAAAAAATCTATAAGAAAAAGGAAATTCATCGTGACACAAAATCGTGTTTACTGATTCTCTATGTAGGCCAGTGATCAATTAAATGTTTTTTTTTTTGTTGTTGTTTTTTTTTGGTACTCAGTCTGATATGAAAAAGATTTCACCTCTTCGACTAGACTGTGAGATGTATGTTAACTACTGTTAGCATTCCGTCAGCGCCTGAAATATCTCTTTCCAGAGACGGAAAGATTTTAATGTCTTTTTTTTTAATGTCTCTTATTCGGAAAGAGAAGAAAACAATGATATCTCGAATAAAAAATCTTATAAGCTAAGTGAAACTAATAATACTTCGCGCCCAACTTCGAGCGTGTGATGTTTAAGAATCAAACAGGATCTGATCCTCAAAACAACCCAGATCAAACCCAAGATACAGCGCCACCTGGAAGTAGTTCCGGTAAGATCTTCCACTCTTCCATCCCTGTGTCTTGTTCTACACACATTCCATTTTTTATTTTCACACTAGAACTATGAGAAAAAAAAAACATAACACAAAACTTTAACACGTCTCACCTGTTCAGGACAGAAGCGTGAACTGGGTTTACTGGGTTTTTATTCTTTAACTCTATGTCAAAACAAATGTACACAGCACAATGCTTACTTTATTATAGAAAAGGCGTAAGGTGGCTGAGTGGTAAGCAGCTAGTCGTCAAGTAATGGTCTTGAGTTCAATTAGGTTTTTTAAAAGCAAATTATTGGTATAAAAAAGTCATAAAGTTAACGAGACAATATTTGATTTAAAAGATTCGAACACTTTCTTTCAGCAATGAAGAATATTATTCCCTAGACCAAAATCCCTACGGGAATGCATGTAGCTGGGTTCGAAATCAGATCAACACACAACCGCGACCATCAGATCAACACACAACTGCGACCTTCAGATTAACACACAACACAAACAATGACATGTTTAAATGTCAGCGAAGCACACAGCTGCACAGCAGTCCACGAACACAGCAACACTGTAGATCAAAAGAATAATTACAATAAATATATAATATCAATAAATGTATACGTTAAAATGACGATATAAACTCATAAAATCTAAACTAATTAAAAAAACTAAAAAGTCTTTATGAAATTGCAAATGCTATTAACTAATATTTCACAGTTTAAGACTTCTATACGGCTGTAACTATGTAAGGATACATGAATGTAGGTGTAAATGCAACAGTTTGATTAAGAGTAAAATCTTTTGTTAGCGGACCCGAAATGGAAATAGACCTAGTGATCTATGGGGCATATGATGTAAAGTTCATCTGTTTCTATGGCCCACGGTTAACAAGGGTGTCATGTGGCCAGCACACAACCAACCGCCTTTACTTTTCCCCAACTAATGTCAGATACCCATTAGAGATGGGTGGACTCAGAGGCGCCCAAAGATCCCGAAATTTAGAATCCCAGTCTTCACTAGGATTCGAACCCTGAACCCCGATTCAGAAACCAAACGTTTTACCGCTTAGCCACAGCGCCTCCAAGCAGGGACAAACCCATACAGATTTGTTCTCTTTCCAAGCGTCATTTAACCACGTGAGGAGCTGCATGAAATAGCCATCAAGATCAAAGATTTAGTTGTGTGTTCAATATGTTTTTACAAAGCTTGTATTAACACACTCTGTCTATTAAAAAGTTTGTAGTTTTTGACGCCGCTAGGGGGGTGTTGAGGGTTGGGAACTCTCCTATGTATATACCGGTATAGAACAACTACTCACTGATACAAGAAATACAATTCTGCGATATGTCGATGTTACAACTAATAATACTATAACCCATATTCTTTCCATTACAAGATTTTTATATTCACCTATCCCATTGAAATAGTTGAGTCATTTATTACTTCTCACGAAGTAGCTAAGTTATTCAAAGTTTTATTGCCTACGTCACACAAGGGGGGAAAGTGATTTCTAATACGCTTATGAAAGTATAAGTTATAGCCAAACCGTTCTCGGCGGTTTCAGTTTTGGAGAGAGAACCCCAGACTTGAGCCTACGTATGGGCAATAATTGGGAGCAGGCTGTCCGCATTACTTGTTTAATAGCCTAGGTCAAAGTATAAACCTTTCCAATGTCAGCGCGTGCTAGGTACCAGCAGGTTGATTTAAATCTAATAAAATGTTTGACCACCTCGGTGGAGAGTACAGTCTGAGCGCGTGTGGCCATAAGTGAAAGGATGCACGTGCATGTCCAGTGTACGCAACCCGTGTGTGTCACTGTGAGTCCTGAGTGTAGGACGCCATTAAAGTTTCTGTAGGTTTGGGCCCCCCTAACATGACCATTAAACTGAGTTCGCTGCACATGTGTTGAAGTGGACTGTCAAACCATTACAAAGCTGAAAAACATACATGCTGGTGCCGACCCCTGGTCAGGGCCGGAATGACAAGTCAAGGTCGCGTGTCAAAATGGCCGGCGGTGACACGGGGACACATAAATATAACATCATTAAGCAACGCCACGCCGAGGAGGCGCCCTAATAATCTCTGCGGGTTGGGGTGGGTAGGTAGTTAAAGTCATACTCTTATTATACAAGATAGTCGGGCGCAGGCGTCTAGTCCCAGGGAAGATGGGCCTGGTCACAGCGATGACCTCACACAGGGGGGTCAACTCAGACGAGACAAACAAAATCAGGGTGCGCGGCGAGGGAGGGAAAGCGAAGGAGGGAGAGAAACAGTTGTAATGGGCTTTTACTGGCGTGAGGTGGACAGTCCGAGCGTCCTGCCTAGATGTCAAGCCCGTGTTTCTCTTAGCCCTGCCTGGCCCTCCCGTTAGAGATGGTCTGTGAGTATCAGATGGGGTCAAGACTTAGATGACCCTACGCTGATCATCCCGAGCCGTGGCACGTGTGGCCGGCTTACCGTTGGCACCTCACTGGCGTGTGTGACCTGTTGAACCGTCACCGTCATTTGTTTTCCCAGTCAAGGTCACTTTAATTCATCCTCTACATGTACTCTCTTTCTATCTCTCTGGTTCCTTTCTCTCTTCTTTCTTTCTTCGTCCTTCTCGTGTTCTCTGACTCTCTCTCTCTCTCTCTTTTTCTTTCCCTTCGCTCTCTTCTATTTCTCTTTCTATCTCACGCTCTCTCTCTCACTCTCTCTCTCCCTCTCCCTCTCTCTGTTTCTTTCCATTCGCTCTCTTCTATCTCTCTTTCTATCTCACGCTCTCTCTCTCTCTCTCTCTCTCTCTCTCTTTCCTTTCTCCATTGTATCTCTCTCGCCTCTCCCTCTGTTATTTCTTTCTCTATTTCTTGCTTCTTAATTGTCACCCTCATTACACGCTCTCTCCTCTCTCTCTCTCGCCTCTATTTTTCCTTTAAGTGTTTTACTTCTTAATGTATACAGTAAATAATTATAAATATCAACAAATGATTAATACTATCTTTCTGCGGTGCGGAGGCTGGGTGGTCAAATGCTTGGCTTCTGAATCCTGGCTCCTGGGTTCGATACTAAATGAAGACTGGGATTTTGTATTTCGGGATTTTTAGGGCGCCCCTGATAGCACCCAGCTCTAATGGGTATCTGACTTGAGTTGGGGGGAAAGTAAAGGCGTTTGGTCGCTGCTCGTTAACCGTTGACCAAACAAACAGATGACCTTAACATCATCTGCCCTGTACATCGATCTGAAAGGGGAACGTTATTACTTTCTCTAAGATTGTTGCACTTATGCAAAGTGAAGACCCACCGAACTATTGCCGAAAGTATCAGTACAGGGAATTTTTCCTTGGAGCAGTCATTAAAGAAAGGCTTTATCAAATCCCTACCGTTCAATTTCTTATGTCTCCCATTATCTTGGAGATTTTCGCTATATGGCGCCCATCCACAATATGGACACTTAATGAAATTGTTGACTAAAAAAGAAATACAAAATAAAAAAAAATGATCATCGGTAATATAGAGTCATAGACGAACAAGGCAATACTTTAACAAAACAGCAACAAGAAAGTTTATACGAAGTGTTATTGTATCATTCAGTTTGGATTTGTCATGTAAATAAATTTGTAATCGATCTAGACCAACAATATTAAATCTAGCGATTAGAAATATTTTAACAAATTGATTTTGTTTATCCCTATTTCATGTTTTTACCTTTCTCACTACGCTATGATCCTATCACAAAAACAAAAAAAAGTAACGCCTGAATTCGAACTCTTGGATAACGCCTTCTTGGGCAGACGTGTTAACCACTTTGCTAGCGAGGTACTTATGATAAGAGAAGATTTATAGTTAAATATGGTTTGTTTCAATTTAGAATGGCACCTTATAAAGGACACTAGTTCAGCTTCTACTTCAATCAAGTACAGTTTCTTTCCCTTGTTCGAGATTCCAAACAAAATAATTAATTATGAATAGTTAATAGGTTATTTTTTTTAAATTAATTCATGTGTTGTCATATACCGGTAACAGATATAATTGTGCAAAATTGAGCTTGATCCGAGATTGGGTGTGGGAGAAATAATGTGTGCACATTTTTTATCAGACAGTCAGGCAGAGTGAGTTGATATAAGCTTTGTACAAAAAACAACAAAAAAACTCTTCCATTTCGATGTCCCCCCCCCCCCCACCAGTCCAGCGCCCTTTGACTAGCCTGAACACACGCTCTCACACGACAAACTCAACAAAAATATTTATAAATAGACGCCCCGTGACACCCTCCAGCGCCATTAAATTAACTGGTTTAAAGTGGCATTAAAAAAAAACAACAACATACAAAACAAAAACAAACAAAAATATAAAAAAATGGAGGCGACTATTATGTAGAAGACAAAAAAAAAGGTTAGAATAAAGAGATATTCCCAATCATCTGTGGTTTTATCGCGCTCATCAAGCGAGGCAATTAATGAAACATCCCTAAACATCCGCTCACCCAGCAGAGGTCGTAATTTTTCATTCTAAATGACTCGTTTAGAAGTCACCCCCCCCCCCACAACCCCCTTCCCCCCAGACAGCCTTCTGTTTTTGTCAACACCAGCTAACACCCGCTCTCCCATCCTTGCACGTTCGCACCGCACTGAGTAAATTAAAAATCGGAGAATTCCGATCGAGCCCAGCCGTCGTCTGCACAGATCGGTTTGAAATTTCTACCAATCAAATTTCAATAGACACCGTTTGTTTGGCGCGTGCCAATATTATCGAGAGCCGCGTGTACCTCGGTGCTCTGATGGCGCGCGCCCAATCCGTTCTGTTCGACGTTTAGTATCTGCTTCTGTCCAGCATTTTCAACCCCCAAAATATCCAATTTTCAATTATTGGCTGAATGAAGTTTGTCCCCCCCAAGAGAATAGACCAAAGGTTTGCTGTGGACTTGGCGAAGGAGAGAGCGCCGTCCTCGGGATTCGAGTTTCTCCAAAGCAGATAACATTTAAAACAATAATAATTTTTATAATAAACACTTGACAAAAATTTTTTTTCGTTGCCAATAATCAACTCTAAACAAAAAGCAAATAGTTTCCCAAAAATTAATCATGTTATTGCATTGACTTAATCATGTGATCGGTAGGGCCACGTATGCACATTGTAGACTGAAAGGGGGAAAAAATAATAATTTGCTAAATCTAGAAGCCACATTTCAAGAAACATTTCATAGAAAGCGTTAATCAGCGAATTGTTGGCCAGGGCTGATGCCTACAAGTTTACCGAATTAAAGTTTTGAACATGACTCTAGCCCAGGGGTTCTAAACCTATGGGTCGCGACCCCTTGTGGGGTCGATTGACGATTTGTCAGGGGTCGCCTAAGACCATCGAAAATATGGATTATATTTTGTGTATTCTTCTATTGCTGTGTATGTATGGGGGGGGGGGTGGTCGCGGCAGAGTGGGGGATAGTAAAAAGGGGTCGCCGAGCTTAAAATGTTGAGAACCGCTGCCTAGCTCCAAAAGCCCTCCTATAGAAGAAAAACTAAACGGAGAACTGTCTGATCTGGAAACCACCGCGCGGTTCATCTGAGATATAGGATTACTGATCTGAACCCTCTGACATGTCAACTGAAAACAAAAAAAAAAAAGAAGAATTGCAAGTCTTGTAACAGAGTTTAACAGTATTTCAACTCTGTCTGTCTGGTCGAAATCTCGTATACGTTCTTTTGCCAACTTCCCATTCTCGGATCAAGTTCAAACTTTGCATAATTATTTATTGTCCATGACAACACGTGTATAAATAAAAAATAAATAATGAATCAATTAGTGGTAGATACTTATTTTTATATGAAAACTGTAATATGCTAAAGGGAGATAAGCTTTGTGTAGAGAACTAGGTTGTTCGCTAAAAATCGTAAACTTTAGACTTTAAAGCCACTAATATTTATAAATACTTGAATAGTCAAGTGGCTAGCACGTCGGCCTTCCAGCCTGGAGGCTCGAGACCTAAGTTCGAATTCAGACTCGAGCTTCTTTATCGTTTTTTTTATGCTTTTGAAAAGGCAGCACAGAAACCTTCTCCCAGATGCTCATCCCCCCCCCCCCCTCCGGGTCCAAAAAAAAAAAAAAAGAAAGATTGGATCTTTTTATTTTGAGTCAGTATCAACTTTAAAAATCTTATGTCAGTATCAACTTTCAACAATTACTGTCGATATAAAATGTGTGTGCATTACTGGCCCGATATGGTCCGCGGGTAGAAGGTTGTGTACCAATGACTTAAATAAATACACAAGGGGTCCTATAGTATATTTTTTTTTTGTTTTACCTTATCAAATAGAAAAAAATTAAACGAAGATAAAAGGATAAAAACAATATTTTCAAATGGAGCAAACAAAAAAGCTGAATTTGGGAAAGGGAGGGGGGGGGGGGGTCGTATATGACTACATCCATTAGGCGTTAAAAGACCATCTAACACTAAAAGTCGACCCCAAGCCTGAGATTCTGTTTTCTTTGGACTACGACCTTATGTACGTTCTCGTCTATGTGTGTAGATACTACAAGCTGGATAGAGGCGTGGTAGTCTGGGGGGGGGGGGAGCGGCAGTGATGAGGGAAAAAAACTTTTCATCGCCACTGGTGTCAGGGAATTCTCTCTCTTTTTTTCTTAGCGTAAACGCCCCAAAGAAAAATGTGCTCGCACGTGAAGTCACTTTGATATGCCTATTTGTACTCACGTGCTGCCCGTAACGAAGAACAGAGAGTCAAAACAAGGCACCGAGAAAGGGAAATAATAAGAGATTTAAAAAAAAAAAGGGGAGAAGGGGAGATAATCAATATTGTAGAGTGTTTATGAAAAGGGGGGGGGGGGGATAACCAGAAAGCGGAAAGGGAAAGAAAACAAGTAGAAAAGGGACTCAATCTGCGGACGAACGAATCACGAAGTGAACATTTTATGTGTCAAGTAGAACTCGACTCTTCTAACAACAGAGATATCTACATTAAATTGAATACAATGTAATATATACATAATTATGTACATCTATCTGTAACCCACAGTGCCCAAAGACAGCAATTGCAAAGAAACATTGAATTACGCAGATCCATAATTACCAATACAGACGTAGAACCCCTACCCCCCGGCCCCCTCCTTGCAAATACTACTGATAACGAATATCCGTAATAATGAGTTACTTAAGTTACTAGATCTAACTGCAATTGTCTTCTATGATATAATTATAGTGTTTTAATACCTTAATGAAGTTTTATATTTAAAAAAAAAAAAATCAAATATTTTTTGTTTGTTCTATTTGTCGGTCTGTCTTGTCTCTATCTTCATTGCTTTCTCTCTCTCTCTCTCTTTCTGCTCACTCTGTCTTCACTGCTCTCTCAATTTCTTTTTTTTCTTTCTCTTAAAGTTCTCTTTTTCAATTCTTCATTGCTCTCTCTCTCTCTCTCTCTCTTAATTTGACTAATTCGTTCGTACTCTCTCTGTCTCCCTCTTTCTTTTTTCCTTTCTCAGCTTATCTTTCTCTTCAACAAAACAGAACCACACTCACACAATTTCTCTCACACATATATATAGACGTAAGCTTCTTTATCTATCGTCGATCTGAATAATGATAGATCTCACGTGCAGTAAGTTCGACACACACACACACCACACACCAACCCCACACATCACTCCTCAATTCCATCACAGTCACAGATGTGAGATATCCAGTTCACAACGTCAGTGTCACCCCTCTCACACAGCACACACTTCATCTCCCACACACCCACAAACACAGCGCTCACACATACACAAGTTGGCCTAAACACAACCTTTTATTTTTAAGGTCAGAACTCGCCAGCCTTCCCCTTTTCTCCTCATTGCCAGAGGCGGCGCCTTGAAATATAATGTAGACCAGTATTTCCCAAAACTGTGTTCCGCGGAACCCTAGTGTTCCGAAAGGCCTGAATAGGTGTTTTACGAACTACTGGAATAATTTAGTAGAAGTCCACCAAGTGAGTTAATCTCTCTCAAAAAATAAGTAAAAGTGTTCCGCTAAGTACTCAGAATGTGCAACGTTTTCCGTTCAGGAAAAAGTTTGGGAAAAACTGAGGTCGACTATTATCCAAACATTTTGTTTTGTTTTGTTTGTTCGCGATTTAAGAATCAATCAGAAAAACAAACAGTGGAAGGAAACCTAGTCTTTTAAAAGGTTAACTAAACAATTCTTTATGTTCTTAAACTAAAGAAAATAAAAATTCATTACTATAATTAGCCTATACATAAAGGAGAAACAAGTATATTACCCTAACTACGTATCCTCACTCTCCCCTTTCTCTCTCTTTTCTCTCTCTCTCTCTCTCTTCTCTCTCTCTCCCTCTCTTCTCTCTCTCTCTCCCTCTCTCTCTCTCTTCTCTCTCTCTCCCTCTTTTCTCTCTCTCTTCTCTCTCTCTCTCCCTCTCTTCTCTTTCTCTGTCTCTCTTCTCTCTCTCTCCCTCTCTTCTCTCTCTCTCCCTCTCTCTCTCTTTTACCTACGTCGTTATGTGGAAAAATATGTAGGTCACAGTTGAGTCCAGATTGCCTTGTGAATTACATCAAATGCCACAATCATAGTGTCATATCTCTCTCACCGACATGATTGTGAAGTATTGCTTTAAATGTTATTTCTAAGCTTTAAAAAAATCGTTTGTAAATCAATGACAAAGTTGCTAATAACCTGTAACCCTATCGCTACCTTTAACCCCGTCCCTACCCCTAACCCCGTCGCTACATCTAGCCATGTTGCTACCTCTAACACAGTCCCTACCTCTAATTCTGTCGCTACATCTAACCATGTCGCAATCTTCAACACTGACGCGACCCCTGACCCTTGCGTAAACGCTTAACCATAATTTGAAGCTGTCAAATTGTCAAAGCCAGTTATATATAAATAGTACTCAAAGAGCTTTTTCTATTATCAAATTGAGTTCAAGTAAAAAAATAACATATAATTTTTTTTTACTCTCTAGCAAACAGAGGCCCTAAAATTTTCTTCTGAACCAAATATTTAAAAGCAACCACTCCCTTCCCTCTCCTAGCCCTCCCCCCCCCCACTCGACTTAACCCACATGCACCACTGGGCCGAGTACGATGGCTCACCGATGCTGGAAGTGTGGCCGAAATGTCACCGTGATATTTCCACCGGTCCGGGAGTCCAATTTCTATTGGCCCTGTAGAATGTTGAATGTATCAGCTGGCAGTTGCTTCCCCTTGCCGCTCCGGGAGGCTACCCCCCAAAAAAATATAACCGTGACAGCGATTACATCTTCATTTCGATACCACGTCTGCTTACCGAACCTCTCGTAGAAACATGTTTAAATGTGCTATTTTTTAAAAATTATATACATTTTAGATGTTGTTTTTTTTTCTAAGAGATATATATCTAATAAAGTTTCTATCTCGTTTTTTAACCATTCGGGTAAAAAGATGAACTAAATAAAACGTATACCGTTCTACAAGTCAACTAAGAAAACGAAGACATCATCAAGTAATCGATACCAAGACAATAAACTGGAATAAAATGTAACGATAGTCGATCACAATGGGACGATCTCTTGAAGACAATTTTAAAATGACGGAGCTCCAATGGACAAATACAGTATCGATATAAGAACAATTGTTCTAAAGAACGCGGGGAGGGGGGAGCTATTTGTTTTGGGGGAAGGGGGGAGGAGAGACAATTGTCTTTTACACACAAAAACCGAAAAACAAAAAAATAGAGAGGGGGAAAAAAAAGGAGAACTAGAATGTCCCAATAAAGAAGCACGGGCTCGCCCCCTAGTAGAACTATGCATCAGGTTCGGAGTTTGGCTAAAGGTGAATAAAATGTCATACAATACTTGGTGATATTTTGAAACCTTTGGAAATAAAGTCCATGCCCTTTCCTTGTCTATACAGTCATTGCTCTATTAGCTCCTAGTCATTTCCATAAGTTCTGGCTTCTCTGAATGGACGTTATCGCCCTTCTGAAACACAAGTGTTTTGTTGTGTGTGTTGGATTGTTGCTTATAGCTGTGTTGTGGTCTACATCTTACTGTATCAGGCAGTCTTCTATTTCTGTAAAGCCTTCATTGTTTTTATGGTAGCTTGAGTAGTCGTTTGATTATCCTTTCCTAAACATGTTTTTGAAGCAAAAATCTTAGCCTTTTCTTATACCATTGTCTCATAGTGATGGAGACACTGGACAGAAGGATTATCTGTTTCGGAGTCATAAATGTCATATGTTCAAAAGAAGATTACATTTCTTGTGTCACGTGATTTCCGTTTCTTAAAAAGGCGCGCAATAGTGATCGTCTGCAAGTGATATCGATTTAAAATTGACGAGAGATGAAAAGATTCGCTCAATGTCGTAAACGAGATTTAACGACATGTGCTTAGCGACATTAAGGCCATTTAGAATGTGTAATCAAACAAAAAATATTTATGAAATTAAGTATAAATTCATTTATCAAAAACTTAAGGAAATACAACCAGTACAATTGAATGAAAACTCATTATCTACTATTTAACATCAAGTCAAAAAAATAAACACTTGTCTTTTAATTTCTCAACCCTCTCGTTACAAATAAAGGAATGTAAAATTACCTTAATATTGAGATACATATCTGGCTCACCGGTTTTATGCGTTAATTGCTCGTCTAGTTATAAAAAGAATTTATGTAAAAAAATTGGTTTACAGTTTGATTACATTCTTGATTCTACAATACTTCCAGTGAACTAGATTAATGGTTAGATATTAACCATGTACAAACGATAATATATTTTGCCACTTTGGGAATATGGGTCCTGTCGCGAAAGACAATGGATGCACCCTGATGGATCACTAGTTGTGCTTTCTTCTAGATGTGACTAGACACGTATTTATCACAGTGTAACTTGATGGATATCTTAAGACATAGAGCAGCCATAACCATGGATGTGATGTTTCCAAGTAGTACCAAATGGATATTTAGATGGACAATAATGGCCAGGTATTGGATTATCATTATTGCATTTTCATTCTGAATGTCCATTAACTGTCTTTGAATGTCTTACTTTGAGCATTGACACCTCTTGCGTATAGATGAACCAAGGAACGGTTTTCTTTCGGGATCATTGTGTACATTAGACAATGTGTAGATTCTTGTCATCGTGTAGCTTCACAATGTCAAGTCCTATTACTATTTGCCTCTTTGTGTTGTGTAGTTTGATCTAGTTATGTGCCCTTCCTTGACGTGGGGTTCGATCTAATTATGTGTTAAGTTTGATTTAGTTAGGTGCCATTGCAGTTTACCTAGTTAATGCGCCCTTATTTGGCGTGCAGTTAGATCTAGTTATGTGCCCTTACTTGGCGTGCACTTAGATCTAGTTATGTGCCTTTAGTTTTGACGTGAAGTTTGATTTAGTTATGTGCCATTAGTCGACGTGAATTTTATCTAGCTATGTGCCCCTACTTGGTGTGCAATTTTTCTAACTTGATGTGCAGTTTGATCTAGTTATGTGCCCTAAGTTGACCTGCAGTGTATATAGTTATGCGCCCTTACTTGACGTACACTTTATCAAGTTATTTACCTTTACTTGACGTGCAATTTGTGCCCTTGCTAGGCGTGCACTTAGATCTAGTTATGTGCCCTTGCTTGGCGTGCACTTAGATCTAGTTATGTGCCCTTGCTAGGCGTGCACTTAGATCTAGTTATGTGCCCTTGCTAGGCGTGCACTTAGATCTAGTTATGTGCCCTTGCTAGGCATGCACTTAGATCTAGTTATGTGCCCTTGCTTGGCGTGCAATTAGATCTAGTTATGTGCTCTTGCTTGGCGTGCACTTAGATCTAGTTATGTGCCCTTGCTTGGCGTGCACTTAGATCTAGTTATGTGCCCTTGCTTGGCGTGCACTTAGATCTAGTTATGTGCCCTTGCTTGGCGTGCAATTAGATCTAGTTATGTGCCCTTGCTTGGCGTGCAATTAGATCTAGTTATGTGCCCTTGCTTGGCGTGCACTTAGATCTAGTTATGTGCCCTTGCTTGGCGTGCACTTAGATCTAGTTATGTGCCCTTGCTTGGCGTGCACTTAGATCTAGTTATGTGCCCTTGCTTGGCGTGCAATTAGATCTAGTTATGTGCTCTTGCTTGGCGTGCACTTAGATCTAGTTATGTGCCCTTGCTTGGCGTGCAATTAGATCTAGTTATGTGCTCTTGCTTGGCGTGCACTTAGATCTAGTTATGTGCCCTTGCTTGGCGTGCACTTAGATCTAGTTATGTGCCCTTGCTTGGCGTGCACTTAGATCTAGTTATGTGCCCTTGCTTGGCGTGCAATTAGATCTAGTTATGTGCTCTTGCTAGGCGTGCACTTAGATCTAGTTATGTGCTCTTGCTAGGCATGCACTTAGATCTAGTTATGTGCCCTTGCTTGGCGTGCAATTAGATCTAGTTATGTGCCCATGCTTGGCGTGCAATTAGATCTAGTTATGTGCCCTTGCTAGGCGTGCAATTAGATCTAGTTAGGTGCCCTTGCTAGGCGTGCAATTAGATCTAGTTAGGTGCCCTTACTTCCATCACGTGATGTGCAGTGTTGCCAGTCATCTATTTCATTTATTTGTTTGCTTCGGTACACAAAAAGAGTTTACCATTTTTTTTTTGGTTGAGTCAAAATACTGTTGCAATTTTCTTGTTTAAATCCAGCAGATTTGTGGTTACTCGGTGTATATTGGGGACCCAGTGATCTGGACTTCACTTTATTTAGTGAAGCTTGTTTTGTATTGTCTCCAGCTCTCCCATTCCACCGTAAACCCTGTCTAGTAGCCATTTTTAGAGATGTAGCAATGTGAACATGTAACGATTTATGATGAATTGTCATTCTGTTTGTGTCCGTGTGAGTGCATAGTCCCATTTTATATGCATACAATCCTTTTTTATGCATTAGGAAAATGGTCGATGCTTATTTTATATTTCAGAATTCCTAAATTTTTATTTATTCATTTTTGATGTGGAAATGTGCGTTTGTACGTTTTCATAAAGTGGGCATTGTTTGGTGGCTGAGTGATAAAATGCTTGGTTTCCGAACCGAGGTGTCTGGTGTTCCAATTCCGGTGATAATCGGGAGTTTGAATTTCGGGAATTAAAGGGCGCTCCTTAATCCACCCAACTTTAATGGGTACCTGACATGCCACATGACACACGAGTTAACTGTCCGACACAAAAAGCAGATGACCTTTAAATCTTCTGCCTTATAGATAGCAAGCTCTGAAAGGGAATCTCATTACTTGACTTATTCTATAGATATACATTTATGACATGAAATATGATCTTATAGATCTCTTACTGTTTTTACTTCTTTGTTATTATCTTTAAGGCATTGGTCAGTAAAGGAGGCTGGATTGGGCAGATTCAATTTGTACATGTTTTTTTCCTTAATATTTCTTTAATTAAAAAAAAAAAAAACACTTGCTGATAAGATTGTTGTTACTGCCTATTATCTATCTCTTTATCTATAGATCTATGCTTAGATATGCAGTAGGGAAGAAGAACAGATCTATCAATCGTGCTCAAAATACATTTATCTGTAACGTGTGACTCCACTGGTAGGGCCGGCCTTTAGCATAGGCAAACTAGGCAGCCGCCTAGGGCCTCCGATTGGTGTGTGTGTGTGTGGGGGGGGGGGGGGGGGGTCTAGCACAGAACTCAAAACAATTTTTTTAGAGAAGAAACAGAGAAACTTGTTTTCCGTGTTATTGTTGGAGTCACTAGTTTTTTAATAGCTAATGTAATTTTATTTTTTTGGTGTTTTTTTTTTTTGTTATTTTTCTATTTCATTTGGGGGACACCAAATTCTCTCCGCATTGGGCCTCCAATTATCTAGGGCCGGCCCTTTCACTCGTATTTAAATCTTGGCATACGAGCTTTTATGAGTTATAGGTTGTTATGATTAATAATAATGATAATAATAATAATAATAATAATATTCAATTAGGAAATCTCATAAAAAGTAAACAAATTTCTCTAATTAAAGTTTATTTTGTTTTTTTAAGAGTTCACTCTATCAAACTACAAACTGACACATAAAATGCGTAGGACGAAATTATCTTCTTTTTTTGAAGTAACGTCTGTAAAATATAAGATAAGATAAATAAATGAACTAGATATAAATTGCCTTTAAATATTAATTAAAGATTCCTACATGTCTCATCTCATTGGAAATATTTTCACTTGGTCAGTCAGTGGCGTTAATGAACATAATAGTTTATATAGGAACAGTTCAAGTGATATATTGAATTGGGGAAGGGGGGGAGGGGGGCAGGGGGAAGAGGACAAATGCCTCCATCGATAGGAGGAACGAGAAGAGTCTTAAACTGAACTGAGCCTTCCAGCGTAACGGGTAGGTAAAAACCAAGTTTAATACACTTGATGAGTAACAAAAAATGATTCAGCAGTTGAATTGCTGTCACTGATATAATATTGTAGAAAAGAAAAGATTCAGATGGTTGATCTACTGTTGAAAGAAGAGACAAAATAAGACAATAGATGGGCGTTGATGGAAGCTGTCCGAAACATTGTGTATTGGTGTGTTTCATTGGCTTGTTGGTCTGACATTCGACCCGCCCTTTCCCCCTTATTAGGCTCCACCCACTTGAGTGACCGCCCCAAGCGCGTGATGTTTTTTGATAAACTCACGTTTTCCCGCTTAAAGTTTATTTTCCAAACGAACTGAGAATTGGGCGAGAACCTGCTACACCACCTCCCCCGCCCCCCACCTTTCTTTATCCTCCTGCTCCCTCCCTATCTCCCCCGTTTTGTTAAGCACAACTATTTGAGTGAGTATGTGTGTGTGATGGGAACCAGCCCTCTGATCACGTGGTCTGGCAACGTTCAGGTATCCTGTCCCACAATTCCCTCCTGGCTCCGGGTAGACCCCGGCCACCATCTTTAATTCCTCATTAGCATCTTCCGTTGTTTACATCCCCCGTCTTGTCTACCTGGGCTAGGGAAAGGGACACTACTGGTGAAGTCTGTGGCCTCAAAAATTCCTTCCCCTTGACAAAAAGATTATTATTTTTTTCTTTCTTTCTCTTTCCTTCGACTGTCTGTCTGCCTGTCTGTCTCCAGCCTCCTTTCAAATTTAGTTTTAAGCTAAGAATTATTCTCCAGTCACCCCCACCCCCCTACCCCCCGATGTTTCTTCTTGTTATTGTGTTAAGCTTTCAGTCACGTGTGTTTCTCGTGAGTACACCTTTCGTATTGTGAGTTACTCAGCAACCAGTTGATCTAAAAATGACTATGTGTGGGAATAACAGTAAAGGGAGGACCTTGGGGGGGGGGGGGTGCTTGGTGAGGAGCAAGTAAAGAAAACAACGAGGAAGCGAACCTTGGCCCTACAACTTCACAACTCTAAGATATCAAAACATAACCTGACGTTCGGTAGCCCTTGTTATAAGCGCCCAAAACAAAAACTTAAAAGTTTTTATTGTAACTCATAGCTGGTTTTAGGGCCAGGACGTCAAAACAATAATAAAACTTGACTATTATGATTCGGTTGATACTATTTTGTTTTAAACACTTTTAAAAGGAATTGCTATAAGAGATCGGTACATTTTTGTACTAAGCTTATGTCAACGCATTGTCTGTCTGTCTGTCTGTCTGTCTGGTACACATTTTGAACACGTTATTTCTACCACTTCCCATTGTCGGATCAAGTCGAAACTTTTAAATAATTATTTACTGTTTCTTACAAAACATGAATCAATTAGAAAAAAGTCACCAATTAGTCGATTAATTATTGGTAATTAATTATTTTGTTTGATATCAAATAAGATTATAAGGGAAAAATCTTGCACATTAAATTATAGCTTTTATATAGCGTTACTTTCATGCTTAAAGCATGCTTAGAGCGCTATGGTCCAATCTCGTGTGTGGACCAGTGGGAAGGGGGGGAAGGGGAGGGGTATCTGGGAGAAGGTTTTTCCGAGCTGCTTTTAGGCGCTCAGTAATCACAACTCTACTCGATTCGGGTGTCGAACCCCTTCATAGGTAGCCAAGCCAAGCCAAGTTCTTAGCCTCTTGACCAAGCATCCCATAATATATATATTGCTTGATTTTAGACATATTTAAAATTTCTGGAGATACACTCGGTAACTCGATACAAAGTAACAACGCTTTGCTATTTACTTTTCATACTTCTATGTTACTCTGTATAGTTTATATATTCATATAATATATGTTACAGTCTATAGCCTGATATCACGCTAGATGCACTATGTAACCTTGTACACCGTTTCTCAGATCCGGCTCTCAGTTTTCTAAAAACCCTTTGTCCTACTTGTAGTTCAACTATCCCAGCAACCATTTGTTGTACATCCGGGCAAAACGGTGGGAGATTAACTCCTCTTGTATCCCATCAACTCCCGAGCTGTTGGTGATGAGGGACTAAACAGCTCATGGAGAGGGTGAGCTGAAATAGGGTCGGTGAAGGCATGGGAGGAAGAAAGAGCAGAGGTGAATGTGCTGGAGAGGAGGGAGGGAGGCATGAGAGGTAATCGCGGACATAAACTTAAGGAGGGTAATGCGACAAAGGGGAAATTATGGGCAATCAAGCAGGGGACATAATCGCGGCATTTGTCACGTCTGAATAATGACGATGGTAGAGACGAAAGCAGAAACTAAAAACAAAGGAAATTGGTCAACCATTTCATCAAACATGATTTTTGGATCTATGGGCCTGTTTTGTATTTTTAGTGACTAATGTTGTATATGTTCCTTATAGATAGATTTATAGACAAAGGTATGCATTAGTACAGGATTCCTTATTTATTTATTTATTTTTTTATTTTAGTGTAAGCAAGTATTTCCCAAGCTGTGTCCCGCGTAACTCCAGTGTTCCACGGGGCCTGAATAAGTGTTCCACAAACTACTGCAATAATTTACTAGTAGGCCACTACGTGAATGAATCGCTCTAGAAAATAAGCGGTGTTCCGCTAAGTGTGAGAAGTGTTTCGTTAAATAAAAAAAATGTTTGGGAGCCACTGGTGTAAGCAGTAAAATAAAAGGGAGATTGGTCCCGTAAGTTCGTACTAGTGGACCTTGTGATTAGCCTAATATATACGTTATAATTGAAACAGGTGTCATTTAAATGTTTTAAATTAAAATATGTATACGTAAATACAAGATATTGTCAAAGCTGTTAAAATATAAGAAAAACACGTTTTCTAAAACCACGTGTGGCTTTTTTTCATTCAGCACTTTTTTTAAAGAATGGTATACTTGCACCCGTGTAAAGCTAAAGCATATCTATGGAGAGAAAGAAAGAGAGAGAGAGAGACAGAGACAGACAGGCAGACATACAGGCAAACAGACAGACAGACAGAAACAAAGAAAGAGACTGAAAAATAAAACTTTTTTTTTCAGCTTGTGACGTCTATTTAAAAAAAAAACTGTTACGATTTACATAAATATGTTGATGACATTCAAAGGTCAAAGTTCATTCCCCTTGTTTACCTAAGACTATATTTCTGCATGTTATTTTGCAGTAACAGCTTTCGAGTTCAAGGAGTCGACTCAATTTATAGTCAATAAATAAAATAAGGATGACACCATTCTTTGATAAACTTTCATGGGCGTCTCCTGCAAGGGTGCGGGGCATGGGACTTGCAATCTGGGCGTGGTCCTTTATCTCGTAGGATATTAGGCCTATTGATGCGCGGTGGCTGAGTGGTAAAGCGCTTGGCTTCCGAACTGAGAGGTCCCAGGTTCGAATCCTGATAAAGACTGGAATTTTTCATTTCAGGATCTTTAGAGCGATTCTGAGACTACCTAGCTCTAATGGGTATCTGACATTAGTTGTGGAAAAGTAAAGGTGGTTAGTCGTTGTACTGGCCACTGTCGGCAAGAAAAACAGAAGACCTTTACATCATCTGCTCTATAGATCACAAGGTCTAGAGGAGGACATTACTTTATTAGGCCTATACTATACCCTTTCCTCCATACCATTCTGTTATAACCGGCCCTGAAACAACATCATAATCCTAAAGTACGAGGGTTCGCTTGCTATGCGGCCCTAACTATTTCGATCTTTTGACTTTGGGCGCCTATATGGGCGTGCTAAGCTTTCCTGGACACAGCTGTAGGTGTTTTGAAAATCACTCGGATGGCTGTTTCGCATCCCCCTTGACCCGCATCGAAGAAATCCCCGTCTGATATCTTAGGGTGTTCTGGAGAAGCAGAATAATGACCTACATCATATTTACATGGGGTATTGATTAGAGGAGAAGAGAGGAATTAAATGGCAATAAAAGAATAACAACAAGACGACCTCATCGCCACCCCCGCCCCCCTTCTCCGCCAATAATAAAACAGCAGCAATAAAAATGTATATCTGATCAGCTACATGTGTTGCTTTCTCATGTTTATAAAGATAAGTAGTACTATCGGTTAGCCTGACACGTATATCAAACAGTGTGTTCCTAGAAAACATGTTTATTAGCCTCTCTCTGTCTCTCTCTCTCAGTCTCTCTCTCTCTCTCTGTCTCTCCGCAATCATCGTTACCAACGCTAATTCCCCCTCTGCCCCCCCTCGCCATGCCGCTAAATAATGTATTCGGTAGGCTCATTGCGCCCTGATGTTCCTTATCCCCATATGGCCAGGTCAACTTTGACATTTTCAGCAAAAGCGCCGTCTTCTTCCCGGACTCTCTGGGTCTGGCACCACATCACGGAAATTCTCTCTCGTCTCACTCTCTCGTCTCACTCTCTCGTCTCACTCTCTTGGCCAAGGATAGCGCACGACCTCCCCCTCCCCCCAACCCTAAAAAAAAAAAAGCTTGTCCAGGTTTCGAAGTGTACCCAGTTTGATCTAGAGCAGCGGTTCTCAACCTTTTATGCTCGGCGACCCCTTTTTTTTACAATCCCCCACTCTGCCGCGACCCCCCTCCCAGCACACACACACACAGCAATAGGAGAGTAGTCAATAATAATCCATATTTAGGATCGTCTTAGGCGACCCCTGGCAAATCGTCAATCGACCCCCAAAGGGGTTCGCGACCCACAGGTTGAGAACCCCTGATCTAGAGCCTAGGCTTCCACCAAAAGTGTTCCCCCAGAACACAAGAGAATGAGACTAGCGCGTCACGTGACCTCAGCCATGTCCATGCTCATTGAGTTGCTTGTGTAGACTTTTACAATATTGCGTTTTCTAATACCTTTTTGTTTTTGTGACCTCATTTAGAGCAAACAGGAGACAACGATCTGTGGACGCTTTCCTAGTGATAACTGATAACTCCCTCGGAGACGTTAATAATGATTATCAGTATAGTAACCTATATAAGATATAGAAAGAGTGCAGACCCGATAAATAAGAATAAAAAATATAATAAGCCAAAAAAAAACAAAAAAATATATTTTTTAAATACAAAGTGTGTCAGTGTTTGTCAATTAGGTACACGATTCCCTTAATCGATAGATAACAAAAATAATTCATTATCAACAATAACTATTTGGCATGTTCATGTTTTGTTATATAGAATAAAAAAATTATTGCTTACAGTATTAACTTGACCGGAGAATGCGTGAAGGATCAAGATACCAAACAAAATAATTAATTACCGATAGTTAATTAACTAATTGTCGTTTTTTTTTTTTTTTTTTAATTCTCGTATTGTCAGGTAAAAAAAATAATTGTGCCAAATTTCACCTTGATCCAAGATTGGGTGTGGGAGAAATAACGTGTACAAATTTTTTTACCAGACAGACAGAGTCAGTTGAAGTAAGCTTTGTAAAAAAATAAGCAAAGTGTTCCGCTAAATACTCAGAATGTGGGAAGTGTTCCGCTAAATACTCAGAATGTGGGAAGTGTTCCGCTAAATACTCAGAATGTGGGAAGTGTTCCGCTAAATACTCAGAATGTGGGAAGTGTTCCGCTAAATACTCAGAATGTGGGAAGTGTTCCGCTAGATACTCAGAATGTGGGATGTGTTCCGCTAGATACTCAGAATGTGGGATGTGTTCCGCTAGATACTCAGAATGTGGGATGTGTTCCGTTAGATACTCAGAATGTGGGATGTGTTCCGCTAGATACTCAGAATGTGGGATGTGTTCCGCTAGATACTCAGAATGTGGGATGTGTTCCGCTAGATACTCAGAATGTGGGATGTGTTCCGCTAGATACTCAGAATGTGGGATGTGTTCCGCTAGATACTCAGAATGTGGGATGTGTTCCGCTAGATACTCAGAATGTGGGATGTGTTCCGCTAAATACTCAGAATGTGGGAAGTGTTCCGCTAAATACTCAGAATGTGGGAAGTGTTCCGCTAAATACTCAGAATGTGGGAAGTGTTCCGCTAAATACTCAGAATGTGGGAAGTGTTCCGCTAAATACTCAGAATGTGGGAAGTGTTCCGCTAAATACTCAGAATGTGGGAAGTGTTCCGCTAGATACTCAGAATGTGGGATGTGTTCCGCTAGATACTCAGAATGTGGGATGTGTTCCGCTAGATACTCAGAATGTGGGATGTGTTCCGTTAGATACTCAGAATGTGGGATGTGTTCTGCTAGATACTCAGAATGTGGGATGTGTTCCGCTAGATACTCAGAATGTGGGATGTGTTCCGCTAGATACTCAGAATGTGGGATGTGTTCCGCTAGATACTCAGAATGTGGGATGTGTTCCGCTAGATACTCAGAATGTGGGATGTGTTCCGTTAAAGAAAAGGTTTGGGAAACAATGCCATAGAGAAATAGACTTAGTAAACTCGAGACATTAGAAACTACTAATGTGAGTCTATAATAATAATAATAATAATAATAATAAAGGAACATTCTCGTTGCCTGTCAGAGGTCGGTACTTCTGTAGACCTCCCACATCACCAGAAATTTCCTCGGTGGAAACTGTTAAAGGGACTACAATGAATTTTGTTTCCCTTTAACGAAACTCGACCCTGGCTGCGCCAGAGAATGAATACTCTTCTTTTCAAACATAATAATAATAATAATTATTATAGTAATAATAATAATAATAATAATAATAATAAAGCACTTTTTTTTTCATAGCTACAATAACAAGGGTCAAATCAAACCGGAAGAACGATGAAAGTTATCTAATTTAGGATTTACGTATTTTGATATTTATATTTGTTTCCGATACAGCGTGTATGTGTGTGTGTCTTTAGTGCTATGAAATATTTACAATCTATCTATCTATCTATCTATCTATCTATCTATCTATCTATCTATCTTTTTGTCTGTCTGTCTGTCTGTCTGTCTGTCTATCTTTTTGTCTGTCTGTCTGTCTGTCTGTCTGTCTGTCTGTCTGTCTGTCTATCTATCTATCTATCTATCTATCTATCTATCTTTTTGTCTGTCTGTCTGTCTGTCTGTCTGTCTATCTTTTTGTCTGTCTGTCTGTCTGTCTGTCTGTCTGTCTGTCTGTCTGTCTGTCTATCTATCTATCTATCTCTCTCTCTCTCTCTATCTCTCTCTCTCTCTCTATATATATATATATATATATATATATATGTTTGTCTGTATGTCGGTCTGTCGGACTGTCTGTCTGACTAATTATCTTTCTTCCTTTTTTTCCACGCAAAGATTTGTCTAAGACACCTCCACAGCCCCCTTTGTCTCCTTTTTCAAATATCAAACCTATTATGTATACTTTTATTCTAGAACTGTATCTGTTGAGAACGAGGCCAAAACATTGATACAGGAAATGGGTGCCTACTGCAGCCTCAAGGGTTTAAACCCAACACTAGTGGCTATTCTCAAAACGTCTCCTCGTTGAAATAACACTAAAGAGCGGTCTATTTAAAACTACGCTTCAGTCCCGATCCACCCGACTTTGAATACCTAAATGCCAACTTGCACGCGCGTGTGGGTAACATTACGTAGCCTGCGGGTCTACGCAGTTATATAGATAAGGCCAGACGTGGCCTATTTCTTGCTAATGTAGAGGCCTAATGGGTGAAATTATACAGTATTATTGGTTGGGGGGGGGCAGGAGAAGGCTGGGCAAAGTATCGACTAACCAACGATTTTAAGGCCATTGGAAAACAAAATCGCAACTGTGTCTCTCAAGAATGTTATAATTGAAATGTCGTAGATATGTTTTTTTTTTTTTGTTGTTGGCGATGTTAATCAGGGATTGGATTTGATGCTGAGAATGAAATATGTGTCAGTCTCTGTTTGATCCACGTTTCCCAATTTGAGGCTACGAAAGAAAATATGAGTTTGTTCAATCAGATATTTAACTAATATTTAATGGTAGAAAATTGGATTTTCATTTCAAGCCAGGAGCATGAATGAGCTTTTTGAGAGCTTCAGATTTCTGTGTCTTGGTTGTATTTATATTTGTAGTACTATCTCATTTCTGAAATCAACGTCATGCGGCCAACACAATGTCTGACATTGTGAATTTCTTTTGGAATTTTTGCGAACAAAAAAATAATTAATTTGATTAGAAGTGGGGAAAGTAATGTAGATTTCAGTTTTAGGTTAAAACTTTTAAAAAAATACTTTAATCAGTACATAGTTAGGAGCCCAGATAATGTCAAAACACACACACACACAAACTTAAACAAAGTCTAAAATCACGTCAAATGCTCAGAAAAAAATGAAAAAAAGTCATAGTTATAAACCGACAAGGTAATTAAGGGTGTGTATACGCATACTACTTTACTATTGGTGGCCTCATATATACACACCACACCATCTCATGTTACAAAGATTAGTTTATGATAAGCATATCTGTTTAAAACATGCTGTTAATTCTAATTTATCAATCAGTAATAGAGTTTAAAGCAAGAAAGTAAATAAAAGAAAAAAATAATTATATGAATATAGGTATGTTATTTAGAAGATTTGCAAAAACTTCAGTAAAACTAGCTGTTTGAGTCCATGTAGGTATTCGGCTCCGGCTCCGGTCGAATATCAAATTTTACTATCCGGTCATATCCGGCTCCGGCCGAATATCAAAAAGTACAATCCGGTGCACCCCTAATCTTTACACAAAGTAACAAAGTTACCTTAGTGATCTCCCTCCCCCCCACCTCCCATCTTCAAACGATGAGACTCTTTAGCCCTTTTGATTCAGAGCAGGCCTTCTAAAGTCAAACTTGATCAACTTAGTTGTGCGTCATTTTTAACTTTTAACAATTTTTTTTTTTTAAAGATTTCAGGCATTTAGTCTACCAGACTTGCATCAATTGAAAATAAATTGGATCGGGGTGTCAAACAACAACAAACAAACAAGCAAACAAACAACCGTTCTCTCTCCCCTAAGGTTGCTCTAACACTAGAAACATGATCTCCGCTTTCAGCAAGCAAGTCTAAAACATAAACTGGCTGCCATTGAAACCTTCCACCTTCCAGGCCAAATGGAGGCGCCGCCATAGAAGAAATGCGAATTTTCTGCTCAAAATGTCAAATCGTGTGTGCTGGGTTTTTTGCGGCGGTGGTGGGCGCCCCCAGACTGTGTGATATAGATATCGGGGGGCCGATTACCACGGCTGTGGATACATACGGTTAAAACAAAAGAGGAAGAGGCTAAGAGGTGTGTTGGGCGGGGTGTGGGGGGGGGGAGAAGTATGCTTGTCAAAGAAATGGGAGGAAAGTGTGTATAGGGAGAGTGAGGGAGTGACCAGCTTAAATGTAAGGCAATCAATTGTACTTTATAGCGTCTGTTTTTAGCTCAGTGGGAGACTTCTCTTTCTCTCTCTCTCTCTCTCTCTCTCTCCATCCTCTTTGAATATTTCCCAGTGTTTGTTGCCTTAACTCCATGAGTGCACTGAATATTGGTGTCATATGCATGGAGTGGCCACTGTGTGGGTTTAGTGTGTGTGTGTGTGTTTGTATGTGTGCAAAAGTTAAGTGGATGTGCCTTGATGTAAGAGAGAGAGAGAGAAAGAGAGAGAGAGAAAGAGAGAGAGAGAGGGAGAGAGAGAAGCACAGAGAGACCGAGTTATACTTTTCGTGTCGTCTCTCTAGATTTTATGTAACTTTCAAGTCTCTTTGGCCTAAACAGCGTTAGATTATAGTCTACGGTTAACAACAAAAATTAACATCTCAATAATTTAATATACAGGCCTAGAATCTACTCTATCATCATTCTCTACCCAGACAGACAGACAGACAGATCATAAATGTTATAAAACTTTCTCCCACCCCCCTGTCTCTGTTTAAGTTTCTGTCATCATCTCTATCTCGCTCTCTCTCTCTCTCTATCTATCTATTAATCTATCTATTTATCTATCTAAATATCCTTATCTATCTTTCTATATGTCTTTGTCAACATCTCTCTCTACATATATCAATCAATCAATCAATCAATCAATCAATCAATCAATCAATCAATCAATCAACATACCTATCTATCTATCTATCTATCTATCTATCTATCTATCTATCTATCTATCTATCTATCTATCTATCTATCTATCTATCTATCTATCTAAATATCCTTATCTATCTTTCTATAAGTCTTTGTCAACATCTCTCTCTACATATATCAATCAATCAATCAATCAATCAATCAATCAATCGTTCAATCAATCAATCAATCAATCTATCTATCTATCTATCTATCTATCTATCTATCTATATATATATCTATCTATATATCTATCTAAATATCCATATCTATCTTGCTATAAGGCTTTGCCACCTTCTCTGTCTCTCCTTCTCTCTCTCTCTCTCTCTCTCTTCCCCTCTCTCTCTCTCTTTCTCTCTCTTTCATTGTACTTCTCGTTCTCTGTTATATTGTTCTGACCCTACCAATTATAAGAATAATGAAAGAACACACAAAAAATGCCCAATACTAGGCAATACCTGCATCTTAAGTTTAAGTTTTTTAAGTAAAAAGAAATCACATATTCATATGCCTGTTAATACTTGCTGCATAAGAAACAGTTTTAAATATAAATACATCTATAATGCAAGCATGCAATTAGAAAGCTTCTTTAATAGAGTCTTCTTAATCAGAATTATAAATATCCTACATCTGCTGGTATAAGGTAGTCAAATACTTATATTACTAGTTTATACACTTATTAGATATATTTATTGAAACAATGAATTTAAAAAAAAATTGTGGTTGGGTTTATCTTGGACAATTATTTCTAGCCCAAGCATTTAATCGACATGTAGGTTTGTGGATTTATTGGTATGAAATTTTAGATAATGGCTGTTATGTATTTCAAAATGTATACAGTATATAATACTAAGCCTGTTTTCATTTTGTCTGGGGCAGCATATCGTTGGGGTGAATGTGTTGTCTTTCGCCTTTCCTGCTTCCGATGCGCTGATGCGATTAGTGGGCGGGGACTCCAGGCGAACCTCGGATTTGCACGTTCAAAAAGAGGGAGGGGTTAACGTGGAAAGTACGGCAGCTCGGGATGATCATGTTTAATAATTTCAGACCTAAACAATCCACATTAACACGGTGTGTTTATACAAAGCCATATACCTCCCCCCTTTCATATTTTTGGTATTTCGTATTAGACTATGTGGTCCATATAAATATTTATTATTGAGGCAATGACATGTTGGTATAAGTGAATGTGTAGGAAATTATACACTACGTTTAACGGTAGTTTAACCGTTTAACTTATCATATTGTGGCAGTAAGGTCAAGTACCAACGAAATGCTGGCCAGGCGTAACAACTTTTTTATGTTTAAGTTTACATAAAAAGCCGGTAAAGTGATCAAAAGCCTTTATAGAAATGTATAAATTTATTTTAAGTCTCTGTACTGAAGCCCTAAGATCATCATCAGAGAATTATAAGTTTTCAGCGAGGCAACCTCTGACCCATCTCCATCTCTGACATTTTGCCAAACTGACTCAGACGAAGCGACTGTCTGGTAGTCCAATTTTTTAAATAAGGTACATTATTCCCTTTAAAAAATTCAAAAAATTATATTAAAAAAAACAACAAAAAATACAACAACAGTACACTAGAAGAAAAAAAAACAACATGGCAAACACATTAAACTTATTTATAACTTCTGTACTTAAATTTATTGTCAAAAATCATTGTTGCATATTTATGTTTTCAGTTAAAATAAACCTAATATAAAAAGCCAATATATTTATTTATTATGTTAGTGAACAAGGATACAGGATGCATACACTTTCAGATGGAGTTTTGTTTTAGTGCATAGGTACAAGAAAATGAAGTGAGTTTAGTTACATGAGTTCGTAGTGTTGGACCCTGTGGGCCAGCCGTAATCGCGCTTTAAACATAGTGTACCTTTACATAAAAGTTATTATTAACACATGTTCCATTTAAACCACCAGTATGCGTTAATATTCTTTGGCTACTCCTTATAAGAAGTATAATACGTATTTCTTAATTTATTATTTAAAATGAATGTCCGTGACAGATTTTCGTGATAATACCTAAGATAACAAGTGTTTTGATTATCATAGAGCAATGTCTCCCAAACTGTGTTCCACGGAACCATAGTTTTCCGCGAGACCTGAATTGGTGTTCCGCGTACTACTGGAATAAATAATGAGTAGATCAAAGTGTTTCGCTAAATACTCAAAATGTGCTAAGAGTTCCGTTAAGGAAAAAGTTTGAAAAACGATGTTATAGAGGTAAAGATCCCAACTACATAAAGCAGTGTTTCCCAAACAGTGTTCCGCGGAACAATAGTGTTCCGCGAGGCTTGAATAGGTGTTCCGCGAACTACTGGAATAATTAACTAGTAGGCCATCTCGTGAATTAATTAATTAATCTCTCAAAAAAAAAATAAGCAAAGTGTTCCGCTAAAATACTCAGAATGTGCGATGTGTTCCGTTAAGGAAAAAGTTTGGAAATCACTGACATAAAGAAATCTTGATTACACTTAGAAATGCGTCAATCTATCCTTGATTGTGGGCATATTTCTTTGTGAGGCAATGATGCAGACACACTCACATGTTGCCCATCTCGGGAATATACATAGTTATTCTAATTTAACGCCATTAATGCAAACATGGTCAAGTGGTATGCCCGAGATTGTCCCGGGTTCGAGCCCTTTCCACTCCATACACCGTCCCGCGGGATGTTTGGGCTAGAATGTAATGATCCTCAATTCTGAAGAGGGACATCCAAAACGAGTAGAAACAAAACAAAAACAAAACAAAACAAAAACAAAACAAAAATAAAACAAAAACAAAACAAAAACAAAAACAAAACAAAAACAAAACAAAAACAAAACAAAAACAAAAACAAAAACAAAAACAAAACGTTATTCTTCCCTTGTAATCGAGCGACCGAAGAATGCACTTACTATTGACAGGGTTGGTTATGTGAAGTGGCCAGGTCGCTTGAGACTGACACGGGAGTTGCCCCGGGTTCGCGTCTCGACGCCATCCTATGGTGCCGCTGCTTCAGGAATTCTAGAACCCAGACTCTAGTTTGGCATGAGCAGGGGCGTTTTGTCTGGGGTGAGTAGGGAGTGAAGGAAATAGTGAGCTGTCCCCTCGGGGCAAAGGGGGGGGGGATAGAACAACAACAACAGGGGGTGAAGATATTATTTCAAGGGCGCTGGGAGAGAAAGTCATTGCAGGAGAGAGAAAGAAAGAGCGAAACAGATTACATATTGAGGTTAGGAAAGAGAGATAAAGTGGGATAGATAGAGATAAAGTGGGATAGATAGAGATAAAGTGGGATAGATAGAGATAAAGTGGGATAGATAGAGATAAAGTGGGATATATAGAGATAAAGTGGGATAGATAGAGATTAAGTGGGATATATAGAGATAAAGAGTGAGAGAAAGTAAGGAAAGAGCAGAAAGGAAATAAATAGATACATACGTCGATAGATAGATAGATAGATAGATAGATAGATAGATAGATAGATAGATAGATAGATAGATAGATAGATAGAAAAACAGACAGACAGACAGACAGACAGACAGACAGACAGACAGATAGATAGATAGATAGATAGATAGATAGATAGATAGATAGATAGATAGATAGATAGAGAGACAGATAGATAGATAGATAGATAGATAGATAGATAGATAGATAGATAGATAGATAGATAGATAGATAGATAGATAGATAGATAGATAGATAGAAAAATAGACAGACAGACAGAAAGACAGACAGAAAGACAGACAGACAGACAGACATAGACAGACAGACAGACAGATAGATAGATAGATAGATAGATAGACAGACAGACAGACAGACAGACAGACAGACAGATAGATAGATAGATAGATAGATAGATAGATAGATAGATAGATAGATAGATAGATAGATAGATAGATAGATAGATAGACCTATAAACAAAGACGTGCACGGTGGTTCTAACACTATTACCTCCGGACACCAGGACACCAATCGCTTCATAATTTTTTTCATTTTCTTCTTCTCCCCTTCTAACACCTCCCCCTTTTTTTTTTAAATCCTGTAAGGATAAAGGTCAAAGTTCGTCTAAACTGACAGTCAAACGTAATGACCTCAACAGTTCTTCAGTTGCAGCCCTACGAGTGAGACCATTAAGCCATAATTCTCTCTGGCCGCATCGCAGTGGAGTGAGTCCTCGCCGTTCCAAACGACAAAAGCTCCCTGCAGGGCAATAACAGAACCCCCCCCCCCTCCACCCCGAAAAACACAAAGATACTCTAATTTATACAACGCTCACAAAAAATAAATATAGATACATAAAAAAAAATGAAATTTATGTGAAATAGTAAAAATGACATTTTAACAAAACCAAATATTTCCCGGCATTAAAAGTTTCTACTTACCTCTTTCCCTAAACCGAACCCTCCCCCGCCCCCCCCCCCCCCCAATTTTCTAGTCCTAATGTGCCGATAATGAATACACTGATATGTAACATGTATTCGTGTAACATATCATAGCAGTGAGAGTGTGGAGACAGAAGCAGAGATACATGAACAGAAATGAAGTGAGAAAGTGTGTGAGAAAGAAAGAATGAAAGAGAAACAGAGATAGAGAGAGAAAAAGAGAGGGAAGAGAAAGAAAGAACAAAAAAAGGGAAAGGAATAACACTAACGAAAGAGCGAGAAAAAAAAAAAGAAGAGAAATAGTGATAGATAAGAAAAAAGAAAGGGAAAAGAGAAAGGGAAAAGTAAGCGAAAGAGATCAGACAGAGAGAGAGAGAGAGGAAAAAACAGAAATGAAGATAGAAAGAGAGAAAGAAAGAGAGAAAGAAAAAGAAAGAGAGAAAGAAAGAGAGAGAGGAAAAAAAAAGAAATGAAGATAGAAAGAGAGAAAGAAAGAGAGAAAGAAAAAGAAAGAGAGAAAGAAAGAGAGAGAGAGAAAATATGATTGAGAGAGGAAGATAGGAAAGGGGGGGGGGGAGAAAAAGAGAGTAAAATGGAGAGAGTTAAAAAGAGATGGAGAAAGAAAGAGAGAGAAAGTGGAGGATGGAAAAAATGAGAAAAAGAAATAAAGCAAAACAATCAGAAAGACAGAGAGAGAGAGAGAGAGAGAGAGAGAGAGAGGCTGTGAGGTAGAGACACCCCGCGTCAACTCCTCTGCCTCCATTTCCCACACATATGACCTTCACGGGCTACGGTAGAACGCCGCCCTCAGTCATTCCTCCCCCTGTTGTGCGCGCGTGAAGCGAGAGAAGAGAAAAAAAAAAAGCATATTTCCAATCCTCCTATTGGGTGTGCAGGCTGGAGAGTCGCCCAGGCTTCCTGCCAGTGTGTTCCCTGCATCGCAGGAGTGTGAGCCAAAGTTTGTGTTTTCTGACCATGATGTCCTCTGAATTTGATATGGGATTTGTGGCCAATCGGTATGAAATTCAAATCTATTTCTCCTAGTGGGACATGTACTGGCGATAGCACTCATAGAAACAGAGGTAGGAGCTCATGGTCTCCATGATATTAGTGCTTTATTATTTTCTTTAATACATCTATTTACTTAACAGTTGATATTGACATAATATGTAAGTCTATTATTAATTAGTGTGCTTTCGTGCTATGGTATACTTAATGCGCAAGGGCTTAATCCCTTTACTCGATAATCTAATACAACTTAGTTCGAGTCGGGTTTCGAATTGAAGTCATCCTGTTAGGTAGCCAAGTCATACACTGTAGTTTTAATTTTCTATATATTTGCTTTTAATTTCCAAAACACCCTTCTCTCTCTCTCTCTCTCTCTCGCTCTCTCATCTCTCTTTCTTTCTCTCTCTCTCTCTCTCTCTCTCTATATATATATATATATATATATATATATATATGTGTGTGTGTGTGTGTGTGTGTAAATTTATATAGGAATAGGAATATACAAAGACTGCATAAACAAGTATTTCTATACTACAAATGATCACTTTAATGTAATTATAACCTATTATTGTTGTCTTTATATGAGAAAAGAGCCCTTGAAATCACAACGAATTTCCATAAGAACCAATAAAGAATTCTTAGTCTTAGTCTTATAGTAATGCTTTAGGACATATAATAAAACATAATAAAATAAAATAAAATAAAATAAAATAAAATAAAATAAAATAAAATAAAATAAAATAAAATATAATATAATATAATATAATATAATATAATATAATATAATATAATATAATATAATATAATATAATACTTTTGCTATCAACAATAATAAAATAACGAAAAAATACAAGAAAATAGTTAGCTTCTTGCAATAATTACAAACCATAAACATTGTGTAGTACATTATACTATAATTTACTATTTTATGCTATATTCAACACCTCAAAGAAGGAACGTCTGTAATTTAAGGGTACACTATAGTTATTATACTAAACTATATTATACTATACTATACTAAGCTAAACTATACTACTATACGAAGGAAAATTTGCAATTCGCAACTGGATTTGCCTAATCATGTGAAACACTGCACTCATCCTTCATCTTTAGTCTTCCGTCTCGAAGTCATTGCCATTATTATTACTATACTATACTATACTATACTATACTATACTATACTATACTATACTATACTATACTATACTATACTATACTGCAATATTCCTTACTATGCTATTAGCGTTTATTGTCGTTACGGGAAATTATACTACATACTTAGCTAAATTCTTAAATAATAGTAAAATGAATTTGAAAGTAGTGAGTGACGCACTGGACGTGTCTGACAAGACATTCAGGGCGTTGACCATCGTCTTGGCCAGGGGTATAGACCATTCCTCCGTGTGGTTCGAAAAGGTATGCAAGTATGTTATCAAAAGTAAACAAAGCTTTGTAAGCTTACCGAAATTAGGATGTTATCTAGTTTCCAGTCTTTCCATCACAAATCCCAAACACTCATTATAAGTTTTCTAGTATTACCATTATTATTATTATTATTGCTATCATAAATGTATCAGTTTTAGGTGTTGTAGCTACTATAATTAATATTATGACAATTATTATTTATAATAATTATTGTTGGTTAGGGGAAACAATATAGCGATAAAATTAAGTAGAAAGTCACAGCATAATTATTATTTCTTATAGTTTTGGCAATCTATTCTTATTTCATAATTGAAAAATGAAAGATATTTTAAATTTGTTCTTATTACTAACCCCTTACGATGAAAGTTAAAACTATTATCTTCATGAGCTCCAGCGATGGGCAGAGAAAATAAATCCAGTTATCCAATTACTGTCGCCTATTTCAATTTCAAATAATTAAAAATGTTAACGACGGTTGTGTCCCCTGATCTCTCAAGGAGGTAATTGGACTGAGCTAAGAGTCAAAATATTTTTAATTTCATAGCTTTGCATTTCGCTAAAGGGAATAACTTGTGTGTATGTGAGTGTGTGTGTGTAGATGTACATCTGTGTGTGTCTAAGAGTGGTCTGAGGTTAAAATAGCCATTAGGTATTGTGATTCGCTTCAATAATGGAGTCTTATTTGATGCTTTCTTTTTTTTTCTCGACATCTAGTTAATGGAGAAGGTCGCTGGTGACTTTTTTCTGTCACGTCACATTTGTCGTGAATGTTTTGTATTTCAGCGTCAATTCTGTCTCTGCTGACGACAAAGTTTAGTTCGATTTCTTTAGATTCACTATGTAATATTATTATAAATTATTTTGTATATTTGAAAATAAATAAAAAAAAAACAGAGATTAAATTATTCCTGTTTTAAAAGAGGTGAACAGACTTTCACTGTAAAAAAAATTGTTTGTGATGAGAAGTTTTCTTGACAAATTCTATGACAGAGCACGAGTGCATGTGTGTATAAAGGGTGGGGAGGGGGACGATTTGTAAGTCTTGGACATAATAAACAATATTTCTCTAGCTAATTAAATATTAACTTTTATTATGAAATTTCGCCACTTTTGGCCAATAAATTATTATTAATTTTTTTTTTACCTAAATTCCCCCCACGTTTTCTTATTCCACATTCTAGAACACATTCTTATAAGGTCTTCTTTCCTAGTTCTATGAGCGCATTGCACGGGCTGCCTGAATCAGCCAGGAAAACCAACGAATTAACATTCTCTTGTTACCATACGCGTCTAGATTAACATCTGAATATGTACCGTGGGCTTAACGTATCATCTTTTCGTGAAGGAACGTATGTTATTTATAAAATAAGATAATATAAGATAAATAAGATAAAGTTACCTTGAAACGTACAAAGATCATTATTATAATAATAATAATAATGATATAAATAGATAAGAAAATAGAAGTAACATTAAGGGGTCAGTCATCCGTGAAGATGCAGATACTAGAATGGGAAAAGAAAGCTGCTCAAGAGTCGATTTCATGGGAGAGGTGTGGTTGCGGCCCTATGATGCCCTGGGAGTCCACGGGATTAAATAAATAATAACAATAATACATTACACTATAACAGACACTTCATGTGTTACCCTTGTGTTATCCATATTGTTTCTTGAATTTAGGGAAACAAAAAAAGTGAAGTTATAGAGGCACACAATACGTATACACTAAAACAGACGGTTAGAGAGCATTGATTTATTTCCAAACAATCAGAACTGCACCCAAACTGTAAACATTTGTGAACACAACGATTGATTCAATTAGGAAATCCAGTCATTTTTAATATCTATTGAACAACCTGACTTTCGACCATTTGTCAGTAAGGGAAAACTATGTAGTTTAAAACAAAATATACAACAAAAAAGTACTAACAGAGTCATTCTACATTGATTAATTAAAAAAAAAAAATTAACGTCATTCGATCGAATTCATTGATTGATTTAATTGTAGGAATACTTGAAGGGACTAACACCTATTTAAATACACACACACACACACACACACACACATATATATATATATATATATATATATATATATATATATATATATATATATATATATATATATATATATATATAATAAAGATGAAATCTTATATACAAACGTATATACATATTTTAAAAATAACAACAAAATAACACTTATATAATATTTTCCACATAGTTTCTATAGTTTCCATAGTTACTAAAACCAAAGATTCAAGTACTTTTAATTACGTAACAGCAACAGACATCTATACGAGACCTGTAACTAGAGTCTTATTGCTTCAATCTATTTCCAACCCCCCCAAAAAATATTATTCAATTTTCTTTCTGCGTTAAACGTTTCGACTTACACTCGCAATTAACACCCGAGAGAAACTGTAAACTCATTAAACAATTTCCCAATGTTATGTGTTGGTTTTCATCCGTAATACAAGAATCATCAAGTCTGTTCGTTTGTTTGTTCGTTTCTTTGTTCTTTTTTTTTTGTTTAAATTGTTCGTTTTCCTATTTGTCTTTGTATTAAATTCGTTGTCAATAGCTTTTAATGTCAATGTCATTACATATTAGGTTCGACTTTATTTTACTGAACAAATTACAGTGTTTTTGTTGTTTTTTTTTATTTAAGAATCTAAAAATAATAATTTAATAATATGGCTCTAGACGGGGAAAAAAATGGCCACCATTTTTTATTATTTCTTTATGAACTGAACACCAGTAAAATATGAAATGTAATCAAAGTAAACTTTAAGAAGAAAAAAAAAATATTAGGGGAAGATAATGCTGACATTTATCTGCAGTGTTTCAATGGAAGCCTCTGTGCCCTGGACTTACGTAAGAATAGGGGGCAGAAGTGCGAGTTGGATGTTGTGGGAAATGTTACAAATTGTTAGTTCGTTGTGAGTCCTTGGCTTCTCTGTGAAATAGAACAAGGATTAGGGAGATTAAAATCAAGAAAAGGGAGAGAACCACGCCGGGGAGGGGTGTGTGTGTGGGGGGGGGGGGAGTTTTTAAAAGGGAATGGGGGGGGGGGGGAAGTTCGGAAGAAAATCTAACTTAAACGTTTGCACGATTTTTCATTGAAAGGAAACAAAATTAAAGATAATTCCCTCCCCCTCCCCTCTCTCTTCTTTTATGCGAAAGGCCTCGAAGTAAACCTTGATCAGTAGACGTGGAACCTGTGCCTGGGATCTCAGGGACCACATAGTGTTTTCATGGAGATTCACGTTCCAGAGTTAGCTTTGTGCTAGAAGACAGGCTTACATACAAATACAACCAAATAACAAAATACAGCCTAAGAACAAATACAACCAAAGACGAAAATAATCTTAATTGATCTTGACTACAAAACACCAATAATACAAAAAAACAATGAATTAAAACAACAACAATGGAAACAACAGTCGAAACAACATTACAAAGAGAGTTTGTGTTATCGGCAACCATCGGATTTCCTTAAAAAAACACTATTTTTCATGTATTTCAAGCCATCATTTTGTAGCTTCAAACCTATCCTTTAGTCTGTTGGACTATTGGGACACCAATCATAATCAAGCGACCGCTTTTCTCCATAACGGCTAACTAGTATATTTTTGTACAGTAAATAGCAAATTTTAATTACCACAGAGAGTAATTTTTTTTTACGTAAAGAGAACATTTTACCTGTAATTTAGAGTAAATTTCGCCTACAAGAAAATAGTAATTTTACCTACAATACAGAGTTAATGAGCATACAATTAAGAGTAAATTTCACTTACATTAAACACAAATTTTTGCCTACAATTAAGAGTAAATATTGTCTACTTTTAATCACAGATCACATTTAGCAATCCGGTGCTACAGAATATGCCATCATTCTGCTCGAAAAGGAAGACTATATATATATATATAATATATATATATATATATATAATATATATATATATATATATATATATATATATATATATATATATATATATATATATATATATATATATATGGTCTAATATATTTATGTTGATAACTTAGCAACATCAGAAGATCACATTGAAATATTAATATTGACTCTCTGAGCACACGAGGGCGTCTGCGGCCTTGTGTGCTATTTTCAATCCGTCCACAATTGTAAGTTACTAAATTTGTTACAATCCTGGATGTCACGTTACTAAATTTGGTGTCGAGCGAAGGTAAAGAAAAGTTTAACCTTAAAGATAATGTCATCTGTACGCTTGGCCTTTTGTCAAGGAATTATGGCGCGCTGTGTCGTCCGACAGTACTAAACACACGGACTGTTAGTTTGAATAGCTTGAGTTAATTACAGCAAAAGTTTGGGTTTCTTTGGGTTTTTAGTTGGGTTTTGAGGTTTTCTGTTGGGTTAGGTTGGCTCTTTTTTTTTCTCCGTAGGATTTAGTAGAAGACGCAGGCTGTAACGAAAAGCAACGTTACGACAGTGGCAAAAGAAAATGACTCAAAGAAAATGACTCAAAGAAAATGACTCAAAGAAAATGACTCGTTTTTTTTTTTTAGATTTACTCCCTTCCCGACTCCCCCCAACTCACCTGATGACTTCCGCCATGGAACTCCCATGATATCGTCTGCTAGAAATTGAAAATTGATTACAACGAAACGAAATAAATAAATTAAATAAAAAAAAACAAACAAACACCAGACAGTGTCAAATATTTTTAATTAGAAAAAAATATTTCTATTGTCTACATTTTTATTTAGAATTGTAACAAAAATTTAAAGTAATTATATTTTTTTTTTAATTTAAAAAGCTGGATCAGTTCTTTTATTCTCTAATCTTTTCATCGACATTTTTATATTCATTATTTTATTTCGATTCTGAATCTTTTTTTTCTGTTGATTAGAGCAGAGTATTCGAACGTTTTTTGACCTGTGTGGGGTCTGTGACACAGAAAGCCTGTTGTAAATAAATCCTAAATCCTAAAACTAAATCCTAGTATTTCTAGGCGTCAAGTTTGGTAATGTAACATTGAAGCGTAGTCTGAGAATAGTGTATTGGTGGTAGAAGCAGAGAATCATCTTCAAGAAATGGAACTTTTTTAACATCATAAATCATCCTACTGATCACCAGACCCTTCACTTGCGTCATTAGAGTGCTGTAATGATTCGGGTAATCAAATCCTTGCACTGTTTCTGACCAACAGTCGTCTGCTAAAATTATCAAGCTAGACACCGGTTTATTCTTGACTTGAATCACAATAAGCACGCGTAGTATTTGAAAAATAAACATGATCAAAAAAGTAATTTGGAAGAATTAATCCCCATAAATAAAATTAACATTAGTCGCAAAATATTACCCACACGATTGATGTTTAGCTTCCTATTATACAGTCTCAACCTAATAATATTGTCTAGAACAGTGGTTCCAAAACTTTGTTCTTTAACGGAACGCTCCGCACATTCTTTGTATTTAACACTTTGCCACTTTTGCTTAGAGAGACTAAAACACGAGCTGGCCTACTAGTTAATAATTTCAGTAGTTCTTGGAGCACTTATTCAAGCCTCAGGGAACACTAGGGTTCCACGGAACACATTTTGGGAAACACTGGTCTAAAAGTTATTGGATTCATACTACATTTATAATGGTTACGTCATTTAATTTTTATTATTACCCCTCCCCCTGAAATTTGTAAGCTAATTTAATCTTAATTCGTAATCGGAGTCATTAAAAAAAAGTTGTGTATGCAGGGCTTGTCCTACAGATTGCGGGGCCCTAAGACCGGCCCTGTGTGTACGTCATGACCAATGACAGGTCCATAGGAATGTCTGTCAGGCCATCACTAAAAAAAAAAAAATTCATTAAAAATCATGGGGGAAAAAAAAGGCCTATTGTCAGAAATAAAGGAACAAGTAGCCTCAGGCAAAAGAGCTTTCTATAACACACAACACATACTTACAAACACATGTACACAAGACATACTTACAAACACATGTACACAACACATACTTACAAACACATGTACACAAGACATACTTAAATACAAATGCACATTTTGGAAGAAAAAAAAAGAACTATTTACAAAGCCATCATAAGACCAGTAGCCATGTAAGCAAATGAAACCTGGACACTTACAAAAAGAACAGAACACTTTCTAAATGCAGGCGACATGCAACGTTTAGGTACGTCTAGTTCGTGGTAGTCCTATATGGAAAGATTGGGTGTGAATAGGATCTGATCAATAGGATAGCCATATAATTAATTCTTATGTTTTGTTTTACCTCGATATATTTCTTTTCATTAGTCGATACATCGAACAGTTTCCGTACTCATGCACTCTGTGGTTATACGAGGAATTTGACCCTTAATATATATGTATACATGGAGGCGCTGTGGCTGAGCGGTAAAGTGCTTGGCTATCTAACAGGGGTCCGGGGTTCGAATCCTGGTGACGACTAGGATTTTTAATTTCAGGATCTTCGGGCGCCTCTGAGTCCACCCAGCTCTAATGGGTACCTGACGTTAGTTGGGGAAAAGTAAAGGCGGTTGGTCGTTGTGCTGGCCGCATGGCCCCCTCGTTAACCATAGGCCACAGAATCAGATGAAATTTACATCATCTGGCCTATAGACCAAAAGGTCTGAAAGGGGAACTTTACTTTTATATATATATATATCCTTTTCCGACACTCTGCTAATTCTTCCAACTGCGTTCTATATGATCAATTTCCTCTCTTTGTGCCTACGTCTCTCACATCAAGAATTTGCTGTTACGTTGTTCACACTAAGATATTGGTGTATAGATTTCATTTTCATTTAAATGACATTAAAATTTGACCTAGTTATTACATTTCCTCTTTAGTGTTCTTAATTGGGCAAGACCTGGGTGGACAAAGATCTCGACAATTGATTCAACGATTTCCCTAGAAGTTAGACAGTTTATGCATATTTTTCGGAAAAAAAATTACTAGCTAATATATTGTATCGCGCAAACTCTTGTTTTACCGTTATAATTGTTTAAAATAGAATAATTTAATAATTAAATTGGGTCAGGAGGTCTAGGCAATCTTGAACGTACATACGTAGGCGGGTATTCCCGCATGTATTGATTAAAGAGTGAAATATATAAATCGACGTTCAGGAGAATTGTAAGCATTGTCTTACTCTGAAGTCTGTTTTAGACTAATGTCTTTTTATGTTTCTAAGGCTGGATTCTATATCGACTTTGTTTATATGAGTAGATGAAATGATTTCCCTTGACAAGGGAGTGAATGCTATAATGTTATGCGTCAAGGGTGTTTATGAAGTGTATGTAATTTTGTAAATATAGTTACCCATGAATCTGGCGTTCTAGCGTTGGGTATTGTTATAGTTATTAATTAAGCGTATCATTTTTAGTTAGCAGTATATCACCACGCTGGAAATGTGTATTCAATAGCTTTAGATCCAGTTGGCTTGTTGTAGTCTAGTTTAGATCTGGATCTGTGTAACCAAACTAGAATTTTATATACTCTTAGTGGATCTATATGTGCACGTCACCAACAAAAGGGGAGGGGGTGGAGAAATAGGGGCGTGGTAAAAAATGTTTAATTTTATTTAAATGTATTATTCATTAGTTATTAAGAGCAAAGTAATCACTCTTACAAAGTGTCATCAGCTTCAGAAAAGGAAAATAGTCATTTTGAAAAAAAAATTATTATCTATGTATGTATGCATGCTTGTATGTATGTATGAATGTTAAAAAAAAAACTATGTATGTATGTATGTATGTATGTATGTATGTATGTATGTATGTATGTATGTATGTATGTATGTATGTGTCTGTCTGTCTGTCTATCTCCCTCTTATTCGTACTTAACTCTTGTATGTATTTCTCCACTCCGCAGGTATAACCACCAGTTCTCACTGTCCAAGTCCAAGCTTCTCTGGTCCAGGCATCTCCAGCAGCTACGACTTCAGTCGGCGATACTACCTCTCCCACCCTTACCATCAGCAGCATCCTCACCCAGGCTACCACCTACATCAGCAGCAGCAGCAGCAACAACAGCAACTGACCGCAGGACACAGCTCGCCGCACCACCCTCACCATCCTCAGCACGACAGCGAGTCCAGCCTCGGCGGCAGCTTGCTCGGACAAGACAGACCCATGCTGCTGTTACAGTCACAAGTGAGTTGCATGTGTCTTTGTATGTAATGTAGCCATAGAGGTGTAGCCCAAACGTAGCCATAATCAGAGAGTGGTTGTTAGAACAATTGCGTTTGTGGAGGGGAGGGGATTGACAGCAAACGGAACAGATGGAATGCGTTCGAATCCAGCTAATTGGGACACCGGATAATCGAGCTAGTATCGAAACACAACCTATTATACAATCAAAGCCGCTTAATCGGGCCAGCCGGTTATTAGGACCAAAAAGAATTGGGTCCCGACCCTCAATGATGAAAGTTTCTTTTCTATTTTGGGTTCTTATTTGTCTAGTTCTAATCTTAACTCTTTCTCTCCTAACTGACGATACCAGCGTTGATTACACCAGAATGTGGTAAATAATTACGAAGAGAAAGAGTTAATTTACTCTTTGCATTGAGCCGTTTTACTGTTCTATATGGGTCAGTGTGTGACCATCAGCAACAAATGGCTGATATTTCACTTTTTTTTAAAATAAATTTATTTAACACTTAAAACAGCAACCACAGTGTTTCCCAAACTGCGAAACCTTTAGTCACGAACTACTGAAATAATTAACTAGTAGGCTACCATGTGAATTAATCTCTCTGAAAAAAAAAAACAACAAAAAAAAAAACAACAATCAAAGTTATCCGAAAAATACTCAGAATGTGCGAAATCTCTCCATTAATGAAAAAGTTCGGGAAAAACACTGATCTATCATATATATATATATAATTTTTAATGAAGACATTTTTCCTAAAAAAAAAACTCAAGCACTTGTAGTTTTTATTAATCTAAGTTTGATAGGAGGGCTACACAATATATATTTTTTAATGACCTTAAAAAGTAAAGACGTCAAATTCTGTATTCATGTCAATGAGATTGGGTGCGGTACTGAATGGTTAAGCGCTTGGCTTCCGAAGTTGGGTTCCTGGGCTCAAATCTCGGTGACGACAGTTGGAGAAATGAAAGATCTTTGGTCGTTGTGCTGGCCACATGACACCCTGCTCGTTAACCGTTGTCCACAGAAACAGATGACCTTAACATCATCTGCTCAATGGATTGCAAGGTTTGAAAGGAAAATTTTAAACTTTGCTATGAGATTATTTTTTGTTTTTTTATTCACTTTCCAAATGATTACAATTCAGATACTAGTAGTATTCTGCTCCATTTAATGGAAGAAAATGTGATGTAATTGGATTATATGTAGTGATGGGCAAAAGTTAACTAAAAAGTTGCTAACTTTTAGTTTAACTAAAAAAAATTAGTTAAGGCCAAAGTTTAATTAAAAAAAAATAGTTTAGTTAAAATCCTAGTTTAATTAATTTTTTTTAGTTACAAACTAAAAAGTTTAATTACAAATTTTACAAACTTTTTTAACATAAATACCAATAAATATTTAGATATATGTAATTCTGAGAATATATATAATGAATGATAGAGAGGAGAATAAACTAGATGGTGCACAGGTCACTTGAAAGCCTTTTGACCTTTACCCTATAATGGTCGCTATTCCCGCCAATTCAAGGTATTTGAAAGGCGAGAAAAATAAACGTGTTCATTATATTTCTAGCAAGTTTCGCTGCTTGATAAATCCTGATAATTCCTTGCTTCTATAGATCTACATTTTGCTGCTTTTTTTTTTATTAAACACCAGTGTGTTCCTGTATAGCTGCAGGCAAAGAATTTTGCTTTAGTATATAGATCTAAAAGAAATGTCGACTCTTTTTATTTTAAAATTTTTTACTAGATAGATCTATTTCTATTATCTAAAGTTAGAGTCTAGTGACGTCTAGTCTATTAGTATTAGTCTATTACTACAATTAGATCTATAGACATAATAGTCTATATTTAATTATTTTAGTCTTAAGTAGAGTCTAACTCTTAGTAGTCTTAGTCTTAGATCTAAATGTAAATTTAAAATTATAAGTCAATAATATAGATCTATTAGTTTAGAGATTCTACTATTCTAGAATTAGAGTCTAGATTAGATCTATATATATATATATATATATATATATATATATATATATATATATATATATCTAGATTACTTATTAGGCCTATACTAAGACCTAAGATGCAAAGATGATAGATCTATAATATTAATGACTATAATAGGCCTATATATAATAGTCGTCACTATACTAGATTCTAGATATCTAATACTAAATTAACTAAATCTAGACTAGATCTACATCTACTTCTATTATAATTATACTTATATCTACTATCTAGATCTATTAGATCTATTCTAGATCTAGTATTATCTACTAGAGTATATAGATCTAAATACCCATATCTAGTTATAATCATAATTATAATAATCTAAAATCTCTAGATAGATCTAAAGTTACTAAGATATCTACTAGACTCTATTTAGATCTAGTAGTAGTAGTAGTAGAGTTAGCGAGTCGACATGCAGTTTTATCATTACTTCTAAAAAGGTAACTTATATTAGAACTTGGACAATTACTTCTAATTTCTTTCTATAATACTAATAATAGTATCATTCTAGTCTAATCTAGTGATTCTATTAAGATCTACATCTATCCCATAGAGACATTTAAATCTTTTTTCATGTGCACAAATAAATGTTTATTACATTTTGCTAAAGTCTATCATTGGTTGTTGTTTATATTTTTCATGTTTGGCTGTTTTCCTTAAAAAAGGTCAAAATAGTTAGTAAAAGTTTAACTAAAGTTTCTTAGTTTAGTTTAACTAATGTTTTCAATTTGTGATTAACTAAAAGTTTAATTACTTTTTTTTAGTTCAAACTTAGTTTTAGTGTAGTGTGGTATATTTAGTTTAGTTCCCATCACTAATTATATGTAATGCTCACATTATAATTAAAAAGGGTATACTTAAACGTCTTTTATCGAACTTATATAATACTCGCTATTCTCGGAAATGACTCTTAATGTAGACTTTTAAGAACATTTAACAAATGTTATTGATTACTTTTAATAAATACAAACTTGGACTGCTCAGGAGGCAACTGACTGGAACTTAGAGTTAGATCTCTATCTAGCCTCAGTAGAGTGTACAGTTACTTCCCCATGCAATAATCACCGGTTGGCAATTCAGTATTTATATAGTTTCACATCTCATCTATTGCCTGAGTCTCATCGTAGTGGTTCTGCCCCTCCCCGCTTCCTTGTCAGCAACTGACTTAAGAATATGAAGAGGTAGGCAGGTCCATTGTTTTACATGGGTTTAATCAGCTTTTTGTTGTGTTTAATTTTTTTTTGGACAACTCTTTCTGTGTATGATTTTTTAAACTAATTTTTCGACGCTCATAAAACACAACTGAAGTCGAGTTAAATCATAGACCCTATACCTCTACTCTCCATCTGGATTCGAACCCGAGATCTTGAGGTAGTCAAAAGGCTTATCTCAATCGGTAACACCCAATTTTACGAAAGATAAATAAAAAATATGTATCGTTGAAATCTGTATTGGTTTATCTTGTAATAACAGCCACATTTCCTTTAGGTCTTATTCCGTTACAATCCTTAACTTCTGACAAACCCAAATCTGTAATAATCCCTAATTTGTAACTCTGTAAATTCTAGCAGGGCCATATCTGCATCGCGCCCTTTTAATCCATCAGATATAATGGTTGGGAGGAACCTTATCGAGGAATGATATTGTCATGATGTTTGATTAAATATTAATAATTTCCCACCTAGTACATTATTTTTTGTTTACTCCGCACGTGCGCTCTGTCAACCAATCACGTGACCGCTACAACCCTTCCGACCCCATCCCCCTTCATCCCTTGTCGCTCAGACCTGGTCACCCAGGCATCAAAATATCGCTTCGGTATTAAACCGCGTAGATAAAGCACGCTGACAGTGGATAGATCAACATGTTTCGGGAATGGATCGATGAGTAAGCTCAGGGGTCACATGTCGCCATCACGAAGTCAACCACTCATTGCGGCTATTTTTAGAGCCGCTTGTTTTCTGACTTCTCTCGAGGCAAACTCATGGCATCTTGTGTCATCTCATGCCAACAATTTGTCATCTCTTGCTTGTCTTGTTGAAAGATTGTCACTTCTTCGCCATGACCTTCTGTAGAAGAGAAGAGGATGTCAGGGGCAGGGGTTCGAACTCGGTACCGTCTTGAGGGCAGCAGCGCATACCTCGTGACCAGAAATTCATTCTTGCATCTGTTGTTAACTAATGCTAAATCTTGTCCTGTATCGCGTTACATGTTTCATTTTTCGTGTCATCTATTATCATCTTTATTATTGTAAACGCTTAATATCAACAGTCTGTCTGGTACACATTATGACCACGTCACGTCTTCCACTTCCCAGTCTCGGGTCCAGTTGAAATTTGGCACAATTATTCATTGTTCCTAACAAAAAATGAAGTAATCAAAAAAAAAAACCAACAGTTAGTTAATTAAATACTAGTAATATTTTTTAATGTTGAAAAGGGAAATAAATCTAACAGTACAAAGTACTGTAAATGTTTAATTTTCTCTCATAGATTAGCTTTGTTTTTTTTTTTATTTTTTTTTATTTTTAGTTTCTTCTCTTGATATATCTGAAATTATCTACTGCCGTCTAGTATAACTTCTTGTCTTATATTTTCATCTCTTGTATTATATTATCATCTCTTGCCTATTTTGTTATCTCTTCTATTATAACAATCTCTTATATTGTCATATCTTCTTTTATACTATTATCTCTTATCCAGTTTGCGTCAGAAGAGTTGAAAACGCTTTGGGTTTAAAAAAGGGTTAGCAGCAAAATTGAGTATTCTGGATTATCGACTGGGCGTGGTGGCCTAGCTGTAAGGCGCTTGACTTCCGAAACGCGGGGGGGGGGGGGGGGGGAGGTCTCAATTTCGAATCCTGGTGAAGACTGATTTTTTTTAAAATTTCGGGATTTTAAGGACGCCCCTGAGTGCGTCCAACTCAGATGGATGACGTAAATGTGGTTAGTAGTTGTACTGGACACATGACACCCTCGACAACTTCGGCCTTGGTAACATATAATCTTATCGTTGTCTGCCCCCATAGGTCTGAAATGGGAACCTTTTAGTTTTAGTTGTGACGTTCATTTCTAGAGCTCATCAGGCGACATCCTTGTTTGTACAAAATTTCTTCAAGTCAGTGTTGAGTCTCATTGGTGTGTAGTGGCGTAGCTAGGATAGGGTGAGGTGGTGGGGGGAGATTTTGATACACCCCCGGGCCCCCACTTGAAGGGGGCCTCCAAATGAGTTTTTTTTTTTTAAATAAATATTAAATATTACGCAAAATGATGGGGCTCCATAGAGGTCAAGCCCTCGGACCCCCTAAATGATGGCCAATTCCTAGCTACGCCCCTAATGGTGTGGTTGCGTCTGTGTCTTAGGTAATATCTCTATGTCTGGCAGTGTGTCTCATATGTATGCAGATGCTCTCTAAGGGCAGTTACTGATGGCACGATTGGCTCACTTACGTTGATTTATTTTCAGACAATTAGGAACAATAATAGTAACAATAAGGGTTCAACAACAAAATATTAGACAAGGGGTAGATATCTTCAATGAATGAATACTAGTTCATTTCAATAATACTATTTATAATCTTTATTTATATGACACAATATTTGAAAGGTCAATCTATAGTTACATCAATTAATAGGTAGCATATTTTTAGCATTTATGCCATAACAATCAACAAAGAACTAATAGTCCCCAATTAGTACCTAGATATAGATTTATAACTTAGCAAATGAAATATTTTATAGTGAAATCATTACAGTCATAGTACTGTGTTTTTTTTGTGTGTACCTATTATTAGTGCAAAATAGTAAAGGTGACTTTGCCCAGTATCTAGTGTAGTTATATTAACAAAAGATACTGTATCAATTACATTGATGAGATAATTTTAAGATTCTTATTTTTTTTAACCTTTTTTTTTTAAATAGTTATTTATCTCTAATTTCATTTTATTTATTTATACCCCAATTTACAATACTCATAACTTAAAACTTTCCTCGGGTGTAGGCAGAAGTATCCAGTTAAATGTCATTTTTCTAATCTTTAAAAAAAAAATCAGTATATCACGTGATCAACACACTTTCGCCATTTGAATCAAATCCATTTCAGTCATAGTATTACTACGACACGCCATTAGTGTCATTTGTTACATAATTGTGTTCGCCTTCTTGTCAACAAGAATAACCTTTTGTGTTTTCAATTTTTTTTTCTCTAAATTTAGCGAAAGAGAAGAAAGGGGGGGGGGGAGAGATTGCAGAGAAACGGGTGTGTAGCAGGGGACCCCGACGTTCCTATATTGTTAAGACTTTAAAAAAGCGCTACACCTAAAAGTTTGGGCTTAAGGCTGCAGAATCCCACGTTCCAGAGGCAAATCTCACCGCAGGCCGTGTCAAAAATAAACACCCAGAAGTCTGTGACATAAAAGTTGCCAAGTCTCAAGACAGCAACAAAGGGAAGAGCACTCTCAAAGAGTCAACAGTCATTAGTTGTTTTGAATGATGACCAAATAAACGGATTGGTTTCTTCGCCTGCTCTAGACCTTACACACACAAAAAAAAATTAAAAACCACAGAAGTCTTTGAAAATTGTCATTATCCTGTAGTCGATGGGAAATAGGGCAAACATTGCCCCTGTACTCTCCCCCCTCACCTCACCAACCCGCCGTCTTTGTTTGTTGCCCTTTCTACATCCCACCCCCTCTTAAACAATAGTGCATTAAAGACAGTGACTCTAAGGTAGCGCCGTGCTTGAACGAGTCGCCTTTACTGCGCTCCTAGGGTTAAGGTTATCCCCAGACGACGGGGAGGTATTGGGTAGCTACTAGAGATTGAAAAGGGGGTAACGGGGGGGGGGGGGCGCGTGGCATGAAAAGTGATGAGATCTTAAAGCTGGACAGTTGGTACTGGCAGGTTGAGGGGTAAAGATCGAACCCCCAGTTATAATGAGTGCATTATAGGCAGCGGGGTACATTTCATCTTTAAATGACTTATACTTTATAACAAACTGTAACTAGGTCAGTTTTTGTTTTTAGTGACGGATGAAATAACTTGTTGCAATATCGCAATGACATTGATCTTACAAAATCATTATGACAGCCAGCTCTGAGTCAGCCTTGGGTCTTCAATTAAAACACGTTTCGTATAATAGTCCTGCGTCGGTTAACGAGAGTGTCATGTAGCCAGCACAACGACCAACCGCCTATACTTTCCATCAATTATAGTCAGGTACCCATTAGAGTTGAAAGGACAAACAGATGCGCCCTAAAGATCCCAAAATAAAAAAATCCCAGTCTTCGCCAGGACTCAAACCTGGTACCCCTCAGTTTGGAAGCCAAGCGATTAACCACTCAGCCACACTTTACACCTGGGCACAAATGGAAAAAGCTCTCCGATTACGTTTAGGGCATATTTATTGATGCATTCTATTTCATGGCAGAATGAGATGGAAAAATGATAGATAAACATTTAATAAAGACGAGAGAAAATCCCACGTTTAAATTATCTATTGTGAACACAACTAAACACATATGACAGAAAGTGAGCTACACATACCTCATCGATGACACGACATCACAGTTTTAAGCGAGCTATTGTAAAGATACTTCTTCACAATTTTATGCCAGTTATTTTATAGATTTTTTCTTTTACTGTCATCAGTGCTAATTGAACAATTGAGACAACAAATGCTTAAGTACTAGATCTAAATTATGTTTTTCTGTGTGCTAACAAAGTCTTCTTCGATCCTGTCATTGTTAAAGGGCGACCATTGAGATAATTGTATAGCCTTTTTTTTTCATCATTCATAAACCCAAAAGTTCAGCACAATTAGCAGTCTTACTCCAGTGCCAACTCTCGGAGAGCGCCCAACCTTAAAATATTAATATCGGGGTATTAAAAGCGCATACCACGAACACCACGACATAATAAATAGACGAAACCGTGGAACATATTCTCTATGACTGCAGGGTGCACAAAAACACTTTCAAAGATACGACTAGTCTTGAAACAGATGGAACTGATGCATGCGGGGGTCTCGCTCTGTACGGAGACAGACAGACCCTACAGAACACTTCCAGATACCTGGCCGTGCTGTAAGGGATTAATCCCAGTACGGAAATTAAGTGCATGGAAGCTTACAAATGGTGACGCTGATACGAAAAGAAAAGTAGATAAAGATTTGCAATCGTAGAACTGGCTCATTGACATCCTTGTTGACCGCTAGACATTTAAACAGATGAGTTTTACAATATCCTCCCATTTAATCACAAGTTCTTAACGGGAGCATACTCTAAGTAGAAGCAAGCAAAATGAAAAAAAAAATAATAATAATTAAAGAACAAAGCTTATCTAAGGGAAAGAATTCGCACTTGCAACTACATATCTCAACAGTGTCGAGGTTAACTAGATTATGCGATATCAAACAAAATAATTTGGTATAAAAATAATAATTACAAGTAATTAATTGACTTATTGACTTATTGTTTAATTTTTTAAATATAAATTCATGTCTTGTCTATGCCAATGAATAAATGTGCAAAGTTTTATCGTGATCCTAAAATGGATGTGGAAAAAAAAAAAGCATACAGATAGATTTTTACTAGACAGACAGACAGATAGACAGACAAACAGAGTGAGCTGATATAAGCTTTGTAAAAACTATCGTCAGATTTCTAATTTTATGAATTGTACTAAAATCTTAGATTAAGTTTAAAAAAGCCCTCAGTTTACATTTTGGATGTTTTCAAAAAAACAAAACAACAATAATAATAATAACATTACAATGAAACTAAAGCTAATTATAAGAATCTCCGAAATCAGTTTTTAGTCTAATGGAAATTAAACAAACGCAAATTACAGGCCACTTCTCCATGAGTCATTGGAGTTGGCCATAAGTCGGCACCCGACCATGCACGAGTGGCGCCCTCTGCGCCCAACGTAGACGAAGAGCGTAAAATAAAAACAAAAAAGTCATTTTGTTATCGCTTGGCGGACTCCCACCAGACTGTTCTCCCCCCCCCCCCCCCCACACACACACACATCCCGTCCCCCGTCTTCGCGCACATCCGCAGAGGACTCCGCAGTTAAGTCGCGTGCGATGACGAGGCGTCCTCCCTAAAAAACATGCTCATCTGCGGCGCTAAAGTTCCCCCCCCCCTTCCCACCCGGAGTCGAACACTGAGAGAGGAGAGGACGGATGACCATAGCTTTAGGGAGCAGCCACGTGTTATGATCGGGACACACGCCCCTCACACGGTTTCGGGAGCAGGGTCGGGAGTGAGGGGGGGAGTCATAAATCAATCTCCCCCCCCCCTCCCCGGTCCATCCACTTAATCAACCTATTAAACGTTTTGTGTTCAGCAGACACGCCCCTTCAAAGTAATGAGTCGATTGGGTTACAATGTCCACAATGTCATGTGCCTCATTGGTGTCATCGGGCAAATATGTCACTGTGACTTTAGGACTGCTGTCATCATGAATATTTGACCACTAGTTTCCACCCCGTTTTCTTCCTTTCCCCCCCGCCCCCACCTTTTCCCCCACCCCCCTTGTTGTTATACATGCGGCGAAGAACTTACAAAGTGAAACAATAACTCAATCTAGTATATAGGCCAACCGAGACCAATCGACATATCAGACCTCAGCACTGACCTACGAGGTCACAACCAGTGGGGAGTGGAGACTAATAGCTCGTTGCCATGTCGTACAGACCTGTGACGTGGCAACGAGCTATTGGTTTAAACTGCCCACAAGTTGGGACGTTACAGGTCAGTGTTCAGGCCTTCTATGACAATGGGACTAACGTAGTATATCACAACGAGAAAGTGTGAAATAAAATCAAATCTGGCACGTTTCTATGTAAAAGAAAGGGATAAAAGTAAAATTCCACTCGTGATCAATGAATTATGTAAGGGTCATCTGTTTCTATGGCCGACGGTTAGCCAGGGTGTCATGTGGCCAGCACAGCGACCAACATCCTTTAAATCTATAAGATTTTTTTTTTTTTATTTTTTTTTTAACATTTTACTTGTTAAGCTACAAGATATCCCTAATCTTAACCCTAAAAAGTCAGGAAATAAATTTTGGAGTTGAATGCCGCTGTGCTGTTATGATTCACAGGTCCCACTTTTCCTTCTCTCGACTTCCTCTGTCTATAAACAACTGTATTAGTTTCTTTTTATTTGTTATCATTCACAGGCTAGCTACGAAACTGGAGGAGCTCTAGCCGGAAGTCATTTCGCTTCCGGTGCTTACTCGAACTCGCTGACGTCACAGACCTCGATGGCGGACATCAACATCCTGGCGGCCTCGTTTTCGCTACCCATGCACGACTTTCAGTCGGACGTGACCTCTTACGGTGGGGACGATTTGTCCCCGGACCACTTTTCCCCTGGCTACGACAACAGCCAGTCTAGCGGTCTGAACTTTGACCACGGGCATCAGCAGCCTCATCACGTCAGCAGTCAGGGTTACCTCGACACGTACGACTTTGACAGCGGCTACGGCAGCCACCAGCGGGAGAAGCATGGCTCTTACGCCACTCCATCTGTGCCCACCACATCCAACAGCATCACCAGCATAAACAACAACAACAGCTCGTCGACGGCGAGCAACAAAAGCAACAACAACAGCACCAGTAGCAGCAGCTCTAGCACGAACAGTTCCTCTTTGCCAAACATGTTTGCGGACCCCATGCCCATTGACAAGTACTCAGTGCCCCCCGCGCATAGCATGGTAGAAGATGTATACGGCCCCGGATTCCCCTCCCACGAGGCTGACTACTACGGGCAGCAACAAAGGTATATGGAACCCTCGGGAAAATCCCATTTTGCCATGGATGTATCGAAGGTATACCAGAAGCACGCATTCTCGGAGGGCGGCGGGGCCCAGGACATTGTCTTTCCACAGTCTTCTTTGGCGTATTCGGACCTAGACCAGAAGCCCACGCACCTCTACTGTCACGGCGCCTACGATACGACGGGCTCGGTGCCGCCCTACTGCTCAGACGCCCCAGGCCTCTACCAGTCCTACCACCCAGCTTTCTACAGCGGTCAAGGTGGCCACTGTCCGCCAGGGATGCCTTTCCCGTCGTCAGGGGTGCCCCACGCCAACGCCTATAGAGGGGATCTTTCCCTGCCCATGTCAGCCCACCACTCATCACACATGCACCACTCACACAGGAGAACATCACTCACCATTCCTACCCCACCCAACGCAGACAAGTAAGTATAGCAATAGGTTGTGTGCCCTAAGCAAACAAAATGGCTATCCTTAGTGATATTGTATGTAAAGGATCTTAAGCAGACGCGACCACAACTCGTTCTGAAAGAAACGTTTCAACATTCTCATTCTATATATATATATATATAGATGCGTCAAGATGAGTCACTGATTTTGGTTTCGACTTAAGACGGGGCAGATTCTGGTGTGGCTATTCATGCTAATATTGAACGGCAGATTTTGTCACAGTTGATTGGCCAGCTTTCTTTCTACCAACATCCTCAGACGTAGTCATCCGTATATCCACCGCGTACTTGTGTTGGAAGTTAAGGGGAGATAATGAGAATACAACACTTACTATACTTACTATATGGTGAACGGGGTTAAGACGTAAGGAAAAAAAATGCAATTATTGAAAGTTGTTAGAAATTATTCAAAGATATGTAACTCTAACAATATTCAAAATTCCATTGTTTAAATAACATAGTTTTGAAACTTTTAATAGTTCTTCCTAACCTTGCTACAGTAAAAGTAAAGTTGTCTGCAATATCATTGGGGTACTATAATTGCTCTCCCCTTTTGTTTTAAATGTGATACCATATACATAACTATTCACACAAAATAGCTCTTCTTTCTTTTATTTGGCAATGTTTCTTGCAGATTCCGAGTACCCTATGTGTCCTTTTAGCCAATAATCACGTGGAAGGGGGTTAGCGTACTGTAATGGTTGCTTTGTTGTTGCAGAGATGAGTATGACTTCGACAAATTAATCAGTAAAGTAGCTATAATGCATTTAATACCAAACCATAATTTACAAACAGAAAAACAAAACCTAATGAAATACTCAGAAAGACACAATGACACATTTACGTCGTAAAGAACACTTAATACAGAACGGGCGTCAGTCATGTCTCTGTCAATATCGATGTTGTCACCTTGAAGGCCTAATACCAACTGAATACAATAACAGAGAGAAACAACCTAAACCTCAATATCAGTGACATCAAAAAAAAAAAAACGTCGCGTTCAAAGCCCGTGAACTAGAGTGCGTCGTTACACTAAGTGCTATGCAGTATGGTAACTAAAGTGGACAAGAGCTCCTTCTTCCATAGAGAATGGAAAGGGGTTGCCTGTTATTCATTTGTTCTTGTAATGTTTATCGAACATACATTAGTTAAAATACAACCTCACAAGACACTCAAACATCTCTTATCTTATCTTATTATATTACAGACGTCACTTAAAAAAAAAGAATATAATTAAATCCTACGCATTTCATGTGTCAATCTAGTCATGCATGTTAATCAATGACTTAAACTCTGCTAAGCCGTTGGTTTTCCTGGCTGATTCAGGCAACCCATTCCATTCTCTAATGACACTAGGGAAGAAGGAGCTCGCGTTAAAAGTCCGTCGACTAGAGTACGTCGCTACACTAAGTGCCATGCAGTATATGAACCAAATAAGTAAAGTGTAATTTTGAATTTATTTTCATAATTAGTTCATGTCTTTTTTTTTTTTGTTGTTTTGTTCTTGTAACTATAATGCCACTAAACGTTGAATCTTCTCTTTGTGTGGACAGCCTTGAACTACAGAAATATCAGCTCCAATCACCTGGCACACCACCCACACCGCACAATAGGTCTCCGCCTCTGAGGGACGGCAGCCAGCCCATCAAGGAGAGCCTCCTGTGCGCGGTGTGCGGCGACAATGCGGCATGCCAGCACTACGGTGTGAGAACCTGTGAAGGCTGCAAAGGATTTTTCAAGGTAGAATATTACCAGAACCCCTGAAAATCATTTTCCTCGTGAATTTAAACATTAGAATATAAACAGACTAACTTACATATATATTGGCTAAGAGGTAAAGCGCTTGACTTCCGAACCGAGAAATCGTGGGTTCCAATCCTGGTGAAGACTGTGATTTTAAATTTCAAGATATACAGGGCGCCTCTGAGTCCAACCAGCCCTAATTGGTATCTGACAATAGTTCGGAAAATGTCATTTGTGCTGGCCACATGACACCCTCGTTAACCGTGGACCACAGAAACACAAATGATCCACCCCATAAGCCGCTAAATCTGAGAAGGGAACTTTACTATATATGCATACACGATTACATTAAATAACAATAGCACATATACACTATTGAAATATTTAAGAAAAAAAAAAAGCATAACTACAAGAAGAACTACAAAATTACTGTCATACATATCAGTACTGCAATGATTAGCCCCCATTTTTCTACATAAATTAATTAATTACCACTTATTGAAAGATTTATTGTTCAATATTTTATTGATTCATGTCACGTCATCGACTATTATTAATTGAGCCACATTTTCACTGAATACCTCAAAGGGAAGAGATAGACAAAACGTGTAAAAGATAAGAATCTAAAATACAAACTAGATGTAACAGTATAAACATAATAACTTGAACATAAAAAAAAGCAAACATTGTAACATAAACACCAGAAACATACAAACATGTATTATTTATATTATAATCAGATATAAAATTTTGTCTAATTTTGTTAGCAGCCTTAAGTTCTGATCAAAAAATATTGTTTAGCTACTTCTGTTATGAAATATAAATCTAGACTAACGATTATTTTACCATTTTCAGAGAACGGTTCAGAAAAATGCCAAGTACGTCTGCTTGGCAGACAAGAACTGCCCGGTGGACAAGAGGAGACGGAACCGTTGCCAGTTTTGTCGTTTCCAGAAATGTCTGGCTGTTGGTATGGTCAAAGAGGGTAAGGAGTTGTCTTAAATTATCTTTAACTTTAATGGCAGTCGTGGTGGTTAGAATCTAGCTGCTTCAGATGTTAATGAAAAAGCGCATGCTTGAAACTTGGAATTTTGGGGACGCCCCTGAGTCCACCCAACTCTAATGAATACTTGAAATAAGTAAATGTGTTTGGACTTGTGCCTGCCACGTGACACCCTCGTTAACCGCCATTCACAAAAGCAGATGAGCTTAACACCATCTGCCCCATAGATTGCAAGGTCAGTAAGAGAACATGTACTTTACTTTGACTCACCAAAAACTTAGACACAAAAATCATAACATGTAATATATTTCGGGCCTTCATCGTTAGAATTGTACTCGGCAGACACCAAACAAAAGAAAATCTGTTTCTTTGAAGTAGTCCAGATAACATGCAGCTTCCAAATCACACTCTTACCAAAGTCATCCTTTGTACATTAGCTTTCATTTGTCGAAAAGAATCGCAAATGTTTTCCCGCCATTCGACCGGAAGACCTCCTTGAAAGTATTCAGTTGAGAAGAGCTGGATCTTCTCCTTTAAAGAATCGATACCGTCTCCCATTAATGTTCTTGAGGGAAAATTTATTATTGGAGTGGAAGTGGAGTGGGCGGAATCGTTAAGGTGTTTCCCCTCGACTCCGATACTAGTATCGACTTTTTTTATTTTCTTACCTTATCGACAACTAGAAAACAAAGAAGTTTGTCAAGTTGTTCGGGTCCACTCCTGGTTCAGTAAGGGCGATTGGGCTCTGAGTGAGGGCGCCAGGTCATACGACTTGTAGCACTTTAATCTGAGGACTTAATGAAACGTGTTTTTGAGACAAGTTTTGAAGACTTGTTGACTCTCCCTAGAGGCGTAAAGAAGGATGAAGAAGGTATAACTTAAGAATATCGGTCATTGAATGGTCACTCATTAAACCATTTTAAAATGTTCTGTCCTCTATAGGATATTTGTCAGAGCTCAGTCAATTAGTTTCTTCCTACACTCCTTTCATCAATCCATCCATCCATCCATCAATAGCCCTAACCCTAACCCTAATCCTCAATACATGCATAAATACATAAGACATACATACATACATACATACATACATACATACATACATACATACATACATACATACATACATACATACATACATACATACATACATACATAATTAATCATTAACATAATTTAACATTAATACATACATAAAAAAGTTCCCCTTTTAGACCTTGTGGTCTATAGGGCAGATGATGTAAAGATCATCTGTTTCTTTGGCCCACGGTTAACGAGGATGTCATGTGACCAGCATAACGACCAATAGCCTTTACTTTTCCCCAACTAATGTCAGGTACACATTAGAACTGGGTGGACTCTGAGACGCAATACATACATATACTGATGATATGCATACATTAATACATACAAACATACATCACTAAAATGACCTATTTCTATATTCATTCACTCATCCATCCATCTATCTCTCCCTCCATTCATATATCAAACCAGCAATCAGCCAATAGTCCAAATTTTCAGATTACTATCCACAATTACACTCCATACTGAAATCTTCCCTGCCTTCAACACTAGCATCAACAACAATATCAACACCAACATCAACACCAATATCAACACCAGCATCAACACAACTTCAGCACTATAATCAACACTAAAATCTGCTCCCAAAACCTACTCTTCTTAGTCTAAAATACTTAAAAGTTGAAGATCGAGATAAGAGCCTCATAAAATATTCACAGCTTCTGGAGAAGTGTTATCAAAAAAATAAAAATAAAAACCAATTGATCTGCTAATAAAAAAAAAAAAATAATCCTAATAAAAGCAAAGATTGGTCTAATTACCGCGCAACAAATTGAACCAAAAAAGCTTTCTTGCAGTCAAGAGAACACATCACACGGTAATT